>NC_053500.1:0-140901 GCF_905171775.1 Rana temporaria | reverse complement strand
CATCTTCTTTGCTGACCGGTGCAAGGGGCTCCGCTCCTTCCATGGATCCATCCATTTCGTCCAGCTCCAGCAGTTCAGCTATCAGCTCCCTCCGTGGTCTGTTGCTGGCGCTCCTACCACGAATCTCCAATAGATCTTTCAGTGTGGATCTTTTCAGCCTGGCGTACTGCGACTCCATTCAGAACTTGCTCTTTGGATAAAAGGACCATCCCACTGCTGCCACCAATGTAACGGCTACCCACTGGTAGTGAGGGGTATCGGCCGTTGGAGACGTCCTTTTTGCTGACAAGTTATGATATGCAGGTACCGCCGGTATATCCCATCGAACGCCCTTCCAAGAAACGAGACGTGCTACGTTTGAAGGGTCAAGCAGACTGACTTTATTTGGCATATTTCACCTGCTTATATCTGCTTACAACTGTTACAAGAACAATGACATCTCCTTGAATTAATCACTTGGCCAGTTTCTAGCCGCTTCGGCACCTCACCCCACTTAACATTTCCTGGCCAGGCACATAGAATTCAATTAACCTTTAAAACAATTATCACTCACACATAATCCCCATCAGCATACACCTCACAGGGGGCTGTTTACCTGCACACAAAAGAGGGTTCATTATCTATGCGAAGGGAACATTAGCATTCCAGCAATGAAAAGATACTTGTCCAATTAACCCTTTGTGCTCAGAATACAATGTGGTACATCCACTTGTGACAAGCCATGCAGTTCCTTGTAGTCCCCCTGCACGAAGATTATAACTGTCTCGGCAGCATGCATGTGTCCGTTACAGGCGTGTCTTGGGTTGGGGTGTAGATGGCGTGTCTCGGGTTGGGGTGTAGATGGCATGTCTCGGGTTGGGGTGTAGATGGCGTGTCTTGGGGTGTAGATGGCGTGTCTTGGGTTGGGGTGTAGATGGCGTGTCTTGGGTTGGGGTGTAGATGGGGTGTAGATGGCGTGTCTAGGGTTGGGGTGTAGATGGCGTGTCTCGGGTTGGGGTGTAGATGGCGTGTCTCGGGTTGGGGTGTAGATGGCGTGTCTCGGGTTGGGGTGTAGATGGTGTGTCTTGGGGTGTAGATGGCGTGTCTTGGGGTGTAGATGGCGTGTCTTGGGGTGTAGATGGCGTGTCTCGGGTTGGGGTGTAGATGGCGTGTCTTGGGTTGGGGTGTAGATGGCGTGTCTTGGGGTGTAGATGGCGTGTCTTGGGGTGTAGATGGCGTGTCTTGGGTTGGGGTGTGGATGGCGTGTCTCGGGTTGGGGTGTAGATGGCGTGTCTCGGGTTGGGGTGTAGATGGCGTGTCTCGGGTTGGGGTGTAGATGGTGTGTCTTGGGGTGTAGATGGCGTGTCTTGGGGTGTAGATGGCGTGTCTTGGGGTGTAGATGGCGTGTCTCGGGTTGGGGTGTAGATGGCGTGTCTCGGGTTGGGGTGTAGATGGCGTGTCTTGGGGTGTAGATGGCGTGTCTTGGGGTGTAGATGGCGTGTCTTGGGGTGTAGATGGCGTGTCTTGGGTTGGGGTGTAGATGGCGTGTCTTGGGTTGAGGTGTAGATGGCGTGTCTCGGGTTGGGGTGTAGATGGCATGTCTCGGGTTGGGGTGTAGATGGCGTGTCTCGGGTTGGGGTGTAGATGGCATAAAAAAAAAATGTGATCACTTTTATTGCTGTCACAAGGAATGTAGACATCCCTTGTGGCAGTAATAGGTGGTGACAGGTACTCTTTATGGAGGGATCGGGAGTCTAAAAGACCCCAAATCCCTCCTTTACACTGCAAAGTATTCAGATCCCCAAAAACTGTGATTCTGTAAATCTGGCGCCATTGGCAGCCGAGTAAACAGAGTTACGTGATGACGTCGCTTCCATGTTTACATTCAGGGGACGGGATCTCGCAGTTTACGGCTTTGTTTCAGTCTCTCTTTAGGCGTCGGAGGCGGCGCATCGTGGATCGGGTCTCCCGGTGGGACAGAAGCCCCGGTTAGAGCGGCTTTTAGCCTGCAGCTGTGGGCATCATCCGGTATAACCCCCGAAAGCCGAGGCCACATATGTGCGTCCGCTCGGCGGCAAGGGGTTAAAGTCTGTTCCTTCTAAGACTGGCGCTACTCTGCTTGTCTTGTAAACACAATGACCTTCCTACTGAAGACTGAATACAACTCTACACAAGGTACAGGGAATGCCGGGGTACAAGGAAGGGGGGAGCAGGCCAAGCATGAATGGGCAGCAAGGAAGGACCAGAATCGGGACGCGCCGGGGCAGCTGGGCACGATTTTACCTGCTGGCTCCTGGGAGACGCCTGCTGGTGGACACTGGAGCTGCAGCAAACAGGATAGTGCCACCAACAGGTCAACTTAATCCTAACACTACCTCTTTGTGGATTGTGGGGGGGGGCTGTTCCTCCAAAGGTTCAGGCGCTTCTATGGAAGGAGGATCTTCTATGGAAGGAGGCGCTTCTATGGAGCTTCTATGGAAGGAGGCGCTTCTATGGAGCTTCTATGGAAGGAGGAGCTTCTATGGAAGGAGGCGCTTTTATGGAGCTTCTATGGAAGGAGGCGCTTCTATGGAGCTTCTATGGAAGGAGGCGCTTTTATGGAGCTTCTATGGAAGGAGGCACTTCTATGGAGCTTCTATGGAAGGAGGAGCTTCTATGGAAGGAGGCGCTTCTATGGAGCTTCTATGGAAGGAGGAGCTTCTATGGAAGGAGGCGCTTTTATGGAGCTTCTATGGAAGGAGGCTCTTCTGTGGAAGGAGGCACTTCTATGGAGCTTCTATGGAAGGAGGCGCTTTTATGGAGCTTCTATGGAAGGAGGCGCTTTTATGGAGCTTCTATGGAAGGAGGAGCTTCTATGGAAGGAGGCGCTTCTATGGAAGGAGGCGCTTCTATGGAAGGAGGCGCTTCTATGGAAGGAGGCGCTTCTATGGAAGGAGGAGCTTCTATGGAAGGAGGAGCTTCTATGGAAGGAGGAGCTTCTATGGAAGGAGGAGCTTCTATGGAATCTATGGAAGGAGGAGCTTCTATGGAAGGAGGCGCTTCTATGGAAGGAGGCGCTTCTATGGAAGGAGGCGCTTCTATGGAAGGAGGCGCTTCTATGAAAGGATGAGCTTCTATGGCGCTTTTATGGAAGGAGGCGCTTCTATGGAAGGAGGCGCTTCTATGGAAGGAGGCGCTTCTATGGAAGGAGGCGCTTCTATGGAAGGAGGCGCTTCTATGGAAGGAGGCGCTTCTATGGAAGGATGAGCTTCTATGGCGCTTTTATGGAAGGAGGCGCTTCTATGGCGCTTTTATGGAAGGAGGCGCTTCTATGGAAGGAGGCGCTTTTATGGCGCTTCTATGGAAGGAGGCGCTTTTATGGAAGGATGAGCTTCTATGGCGCTTTTATGGAAGGAGGCGCTTTTATGGAAGGAGGCGCTTTTATGGAAGGAGGCGCTTTTATGGAAGGAGGAGCTTTTATGGAAGGAGGAGCTTCTATGGCGCTTTTATGGAAGGAGGCGCTTTTATGGCGCTTCTATGGAAGGAGGCGCTTTTATGGCGCTTCTATGGAAGGAGGCGCTTTTATGGAAGGCGCTGTTTTGCTCGCTGTGCTCCTTGTAGTCGGTAGGGTTGTAGAAATCGTGTCTTGTATATGGGGTGGTGTCTATGTGGTACCCCATTGTTCTCCTACGAGGTGAGGACTTCTCTCAGGAGGGGTGACTCCCGGGATGAGACATCGGGATCTCGGTGTAAATAAAACTCACTTTGTGTTTCACCAAAGTTCAGGTGTCTAAACCACAAAAGATCAAACCAAAAATCAACCCTCCCCATGTGCGGCGCCTGACTCCAAACGCGGGACCCACAATCTCCAGCATTGTCCCGCTGAAGCCCTCTGACCTTCTTTACATTAATGAGGTCATCGTGTGGTAAGCAGACGTCTCTCTCCCGAGCGCTCTGATGTTCTCCCCGGTGACAGCGGTTTCTCTTCAGAACTGGAAGACCTCTCATCATTTTTACCACATTGGACTTTTATTGATCACTTTGTGGGGCATTTATCCCGATATGTTTCGTCATTCCCGATATGCTTCGTCATTCCCGATATGTTTCGTCATTCCCGATATGTTTCGTCATTCCCGATATGTTTCGTCATTCCCGATATGCTTCGTCATTCCCGATATGCTTCGTCATTCCCGATATGTTTCGTCATTCCCGATATGCTTCGTCATTCCTGATATGTTTCGTCATTCCCAATTTCTAGTTGGGTTGGTGAACATTGTTATTTTTATCCTCATTGATTATTATTGGTCTATCGTAGCGCCCCCTAAACACGGGAACCTACCTACTTGTCCTGGTGTGGCCCTCTGCTGCCCGGGCCTCGAAATGAAGAGGTGACTCCTCCCCAGAGATCCGGTTCCAGGGTGGAGAACCTTCCCTAAGCAGCCTGGGAACTCCATATAGAGCCCCGAGTTCTGGACCCGTTTCGGCTCATTAACCCCTCAGTGACCCAAACGGGCTCCCCACCCCCCACAGAGAGGAAAGAGGTTTGTATTACCCCCCCCAAGCCTTGGATCTCCTGGTGTGGGGGTCATGATGTACCCCTTCTTCTTCTTCTTCTCCCTGCCTGTGTTGGGTTTCTGACATTCGGAGTCAGTCTAGTCCTCCTAAGAAGACAATTCCTCTAACTGCGCTGTGATTGGACCGTTCACTCCGGGTTGATGTCTGTTCTCCCCCCTCAGACCGCACTATGGAGACCGTTTCAGAGGAGTTCTGGTGTCCCCCCAACCGTCCTGAACTACTCCAATTCTGTGTGATGAGGACATCACACCGCTGCTTTGCCTTTCAGTGGAGGGAGGTGTACAGGCTCTTGGGGTATCCGTGGTGCCACCATGAGACGTATTGCTGACAGCTTGTTCTTCCTACATAGTGGGGTCACCTTGGATGATATTGTAAGTCTCGGGACACAGGGTGTCACCTTCACATAGGATAGAAGACCCATTGTCTGAATCCCTGCCCCCCCGTGTCCTGTATAGCCCCATGGCTGTGAGTCCCTGCCCCTCCGTGGCCTGTATAGCCCCATGGTCTGAATCCCCCCCCCGTGTCCTGTATAGCCCCATGGTCTGTGAGTCCCTGCTCCCCCCCTCCATTGCCTGTATAGCCCCATGGTCTGAATCCCCCCCCCCCCCCCCGTGTCCTGTATAGCCCCATGGTCTGTGAGTCCCTGCCCCCCCCTTTTGGCCTGTATAACCCCATGGTCTGTGAGTTCCTGCCCCCCCCTTTTGGCCTGTATAGCCCCATGGTCTGTGAGTCCCTGCTCCCCCCTCCATTGCCTGTATAGCCCCATGGTCTGAATTCTCCCCCCCCCCCGTGTCCTGTATAACCCCATGGTCTGTGAGTCCCTGCCCCCCCCCTTTTGGCCTGTATAGCCCCATGGTCTGTGAGTTCCTGCCCCCCCTTTTGGCCTGTATAGCCCCATGGTCTGTGAGTTCCTGCCCCCCCCCCCATTTTGGCCTGTATAGCCCCATGGTCTGTGAGTCCCTGCCCCCCCCTTTTGGCCTGTATAGCCCCATGGTCTGTGAGTCCCTGCCCCCCCCCTTGTGGCCTGTATAGCCCCATGGTCTGTGAGTCCCTTCCCCCACTGTCCTGTAGCCATTCAGGGTGATGGCACCTCACGGGTGTAGACTTTAGGGGGATGTGCGGTGTGGATGAGAAGAGAATGATGAGAGGGATCCCCACAGACAGGCAGAAGTCAGGGTTGTGATTCTTGTGTTCTCCAGCAGGGCGGCGCTGTATCTGATGAGTTCTCTCCACTTTGCAGGTCTCTGCGCTCTTTCTATAAACCATTCCAACTCCTTCCTGGCATACCCTGGCAGCTCCTCCACGGGGGAGATCGTGGTGTACGACGCCAACATGCTGGTGAGTCATGTGACCTGCCTGGTGATTGAATACTTGTCCCATGGAGCTTACAATCTAATGGGGAAGCGGCCAGCGGAGATGGTTCTGTATGAAAGCCGGCCTCTTCCCTTCTAATTATTTCAATATTCTAATCCCTGGTGGGGGGACGGAATAAAGGTCCTCTTGTGGGGGGGGTCCTCCTTGTAGGGGGAGATGGAAGGAAGGTCCTCTTGTAGGGGGAGATGGAAGGAAGGTCCTCTTGTAGGGGAGAGGCCCTTTTGTAGGGGGATCTGGAAGGAAGGTCCTCTTGTAGGGGGATCTGGAAGGAAGGTCCTCTTGTAGGGGGATCTGGAAGGAAGGTCCTCTTGTAGGGGGATCTGGAAGGAAGGTCCTCTTGTAGGGGGATCTGGAAGGAAGGTCCTCTTGTAGGGGGAGATGGAAGGAAGGTCCTCATGTAGGGGGAGATGGAAGGAAGGTCCTCTTGTAGGGGGATCTGGAAGGAAGGTCCTCTTGTAGGGGGATCTGGAAGGAAGGTCCTCTTGTAGGGGGAGATGGAAGGAAGGTCCTCTTGTAGGGGGAGATGGAAGGAAGGTCCTTTTGTAGGGGGAGATGGAAGGAAGGTCCTCTTGTAGGGGAGAGGTCCTCTTGTAGGGGGAGATGGAAGGAAGGTCCTCTTGTAGGGGGAGATGGAAGGAAGGTCCTCTTGTAGGGGAGATGGAAGGAAGGCCCTCTTGTAGGGGAGAGGTCCTCTTGGAGATGGAAGGAAGGTCCTCTTGTAGGGAGAGATGGAAGGAAGGTCCTCTTGTAGGGGGAGATGGAAGGAAGGTCCTCTTGTAGGGGGAGATGGAAGGAAGGTCCTCTTGTAGGGGGAGATGGAAGGAAGGTCCTCTTGTAGGGGAGATGGAAGGAAGGCCCTCTTGTAGGGGAGAGGTCCTCTTGGAGATGGAAGGAAGGTCCTCTTGTAGGGGGAGATGGAAGGAAGGTCCTCTTGTAGGGGGAGATGGAAGGAAGGTCATCTTGTAGGGGAGAGGTCCTCTTGTAGGGGGAGATGGAAGGAAGGTCCTCTTGTAGGGGGAGATGGAAGGAATGTCCTCTTGTAGGGGAGATGGAAGGAAGGTCCTCTTGTAGGGGAGATGGAAGGAAGGTCCTCTTGTAGGGGGAGATGGAAGGAAGATCCTCTTGTAGGGGGAGATGGAAGGAAGGCCCTCTTGTAGGGGAGAGGTCCTCTTGTAGGGGGAGATGGAAGGAAGGTCCTCTTGTAGGGGGACGGAAGGAAGGTCCTCTTGTAGGGGAGAGACCCTCTTGTAGGGGGAGATGGAAGGAAGGTCCTCTTGTAGGGGGAGATGGAAGGAAGGTCCTCTTGTAGGGGGATCTGGAAGGAAGGTCCTCTTGTAGGGGGAGATGGAAGGAAGGTCCTCTTGTAGGGGGAGATGGAAGGAAGGTCCTCTTGTAGGGGGAGATGGAAGGAAGGTCCTCTTGTAGGGGGAGATGGAAGGAAGGTCCTCTTGTAGGGGAGAGGTCCTCTTGTAGGGGGAGATGGAAGGAAGGTCCTCTTGTAGGGGGAGATGGAAGGAAGGTCCTCTTGTAGGGGAGATGGAAGGAAGGCCCTCTTGTAGGGGAGAGGTCCTCTTGTAGGGGGAGATGGAAGGAAGGTCCTCTTGTAGGGGGAGATGGAAGGAAGGTCCTCTTGTAGGGGGAGATGGAAGGAAGGTCATCTTGTAGGGGAGAGGTCCTCTTGTAGGGGGAGATGGAAGGAAGGTCCTCTTGTAGGGGGAGATGGAAGGAAGGTCCTCTTGTAGGGGAGATGGAAGGAAGGTCCTCTTGTAGGGGAGATGGAAGGAAGGTCCTCTTGTAGGGGGAGATGGAAGGAAGGTCCTCTTGTAGGGGGAGATGGAAGGAAGGTCCTCTTGTAGGGGAGAGGTCCTCTTGTAGGGGGAGATGGAAGGAAGGTCCTCTTGTAGGGGGAGATGGAAGGAAGGCCCTCTTGTAGGGGAGAGGTCCTCTTGTAGGGGGAGATGGAAGGAAGGTCCTCTTGTAGGGAAGATGGAAGGAAGGTCCTCTTGTAGGGGAGAGGCCCTCTTGTAGGGGGACGGAAGGAAGGTCCTCTTGTAGGGGGACGGAAGGAAGGTCCTCTTGTAGGGGAGAGACCCTCTTGTAGGGGGAGATGGAAGGAAGGTCCTCTTGTAGGGGGAGATGGAAGGAAGGTCATCTTGTAGGGGAGAGGTCCTCTTGTAGGGGGAGATGGAAGGAAGGTCCTCTTGTAGGGGGAGATGGAAGGAAGGTCCTCTTGTAGGGGAGATGGAAGGAAGGTCCTCTTGTAGGGGAGATGGAAGGAAGGTCCTCTTGTAGGGGGAGATGGAAGGAACGTCCTCTTGTAGGGGGAGATGGAAGGAAGGTCCTCTTGTAGGGGGAGATGGAAGGAAGGTCCTCTTGTAGGGGAGAGGTCCTCTTGTAGGGGGAGATGGAAGGAAGGCCCTCTTGTAGGGGGAGATGGAAGGAAGGCCCTCTTGTAGGGGGAGATGGAAGGAAGGCCCTCTTGTAGGGGGAGATGGAAGGAAGGCCCTCCTTGTAGGGGGAGATGGAAGGAAGGTCCTCTTGTAGGGGGAGATGGAAGGAAGGTCCTCTTGTAGGGGGAGATGGAAGGAAGGTCCTCTTGTAGGGGAGATGGAAGGAAGGTCCTCTTGTAGGGGAGAGACCCTCTTGTAGGGGGAGATGGAAGGAAGGCCCTCTTGTAGGGGGAGATGGAAGGAAGGCCCTCCTTGTAGGGGGAGATGGAAGGAAGGTCCGCTTGTAGGGGGAGATGGAAGGAAGGTCCTCTTGTAGGGGGAGATGGAAGGAAGGTCCTCTTGTAGGGGGAGATGGAAGGAAGGTCCTCTTGTAGGGGAGAGACCCTCTTGTAGGGGGAGATGGAAGGAAGGTCCTCTTGTAGGGGAGATGGAAGGAAGGTCCTCTTGTAGGGGGAGATGGAAGGAAGGTCCTCTTGTAGGGGGAGATGGAAGGAAGGTCCTCTTGTAGGGGAGATGGAAGGAAGGTCCTCTTGTAGGGGAGAGGTCCTCTTGTAGGGGGAGATGGAAGGAAGGTCCTTTTGTAGGGGGAGATGGAAGGAAGGTCCTTTTGTAGGGGGAGATGGAAGGAAGGTCCTCTTGTAGGGGGAGATGGAAGGAAGGTCCTCTTGTAGGGGAGAGGTCCTCTTGTAGGGGGAGATGGAAGGAAGGTCCTCTTGTAGGGGGAGATGGAAGGAAGGCCCTCTTGTAGGGGGAGATGGAAGGAAGGTCCTCTTGTAGGGGAAGATGGAAGGAAGGTCCTCTTGTAGGGGAGAGGTCCTCTTGTAGGGGGACGGAAGGAAGGTCCTCTTGTAGGGGAGAGGCCCTCTTGTAGGGGGAGATGGAAGGAAGGTCCTCTTGTAGGGGGACGGAAGGAAGGAAGGAAGGTCCTCTTGTAGGGGGAGATGGAAGGAAGGTCCTCTTGTAGGGGAGATGGAAGGAAGGTCCTCTTGTAGGGGAGAGACCCTCTTGTAGGGGGAGATGGAAGGAAGGTCCTCTTGTAGGGGGAGATGGAAGGTCCTCTTGTAGGGGAGAGGCCCTCTTGTAGGGGGACAGAAGGAAGGTCCTCTTGTAGGGGGACGGAAGGAAGGTCCTCTTGTAGGGGAGAGACCCTCTTGTAGGGGGAGATGGAAGGAAGGTCCTCTTGTAGGGGGAGATGGAAAGAAGGTCCTCTTGTAGGGGGAGATGGAAGGAAGGTCCTCTTGTAGGGGGAGATGGAAGGAAGGTCCTCTTGTAGGGGGAGATGGAAGGAAGGTCCTCTTGTAGGGGGAGATGGAAGGAAGGTCCTCTTGTAGGGGGAGATGGAAGGAAGGTCCTCTTGTAGGGGGAGATGGAAGGAAGGTCCTCTTGTAGGGGGAGATGGAAGGAAGGTCCTCTTGTAGGGGAGAGACCCTCTTGTAGGGGGAGATGGAAGGAAGGTCCTCTTGTAGGGGGAGATGGAAGGAAGGTCCTCTTGTAGGGGAGAGGTCCTCTTGTAGGGGGAGATGAAAGGAAGGTCCTCTTGTAGGGGGAGATGGAAGGAAGGTCCTCTTGTAGGGGGGAGATGGAAGGAAGGTCCTCTTGTAGGGGGGAGATGGAAGGAAGGTCCTCTTGTAGGGGGAGATGGAAGGAAGGTCCTCTTGTAGGGGGAGATGGAAGGAAGGTCCTCTCGTAGGGGAGAGGTCCTCTTGTAGGGGGAGATGGAAGGAAGGTCCTCTTGTAGGGGGACGGAAGGAAGGAAGGTCCTCTTGTAGGGGGAGATGGAAGGAAGGTCCTCTTGTAGGGGAGATGGAAGGAAGGTCCTCTTGTAGGGGAGAGACCCTCTTGTAGGGGGAGATGGAAGGAAGGTCCTCTTGTAGGGGGAGATGGAAGGAAGGTCCTCTTGTAGGGGAGAGGCCCTCTTGTAGGGGGACAGAAGGAAGGTCCTCTTGTAGGGGGACGGAAGGAAGGTCCTCTTGTAGGGGAGAGACCCTCTTGTAGGGGGAGATGGAAGGAAGGTCCTCTTGTAGGGGGAGATGGAAGGAAGGTCCTCTTGTAGGGGAGAGGCCCTCTTGTAGGGGGAGATGGAAGGAAGGTCCTCTTGTAGGGGGACGGAAGGAAGGAAGGTCCTCTTGTAGGGGGAGATGGAAGGAAGGTCCTCTTGTAGGGGAGATGGAAGGAAAGTCCTCTTGTAGGGGAGAGACCCTCTTGTAGGGGGAGATGGAAGGAAGGTCCTCTTGTAGGGGGAGATGGAAGGAAGGTCCTCTTGTAGGGGAGAGGCCCTCTTGTAGGGGGACAGAAGGAAGGTCCTCTTGTAGGGGGACGGAAGGAAGGTCCTCTTGTAGGGGAGAGACCCTCTTGTAGGGGGAGATGGAAGGAAGGTCCTCTTGTAGGGGGAGATGGAAGGAAGGTCCTCTTGTAGGGGGAGATGGAAGGAAGGTCCTCTTGTAGGGGGAGATGGAAGGAAGGTCCTCTTGTAGGGGGAGATGGAAGGAAGGTCCTCTTGTAGGGGGAGATGGAAGGAAGGTCCTCTTGTAGGGGGAGATGGAAGGAAGGTCCTCTTGTAGGGGGAGATGGAAGGAAGGTCCTCTTGTAGGGGGAGATGGAAGGAAGGTCCTCTTGTAGGGGAGAAGGAAGGTCCTCTTGTAGGGGAGATGGAAGGAAGGTCCTCTTGTAGGGGAGAGACCCTCTTGTAGGGGGAGATGGAAGGAAGGTCCTCTTGTAGGGGGAGATGGAAGGAAGGTCCTCTTGTAGGGGAGAGGTCCTCTTGTAGGGGGAGATGGAAGGAAGGTCCTCTTGTAGGGGGAGATGGAAGGAAGGTCCTTTTGTAGGGGGAGATGGAAGGAAGGTCCTCTTGTAGGGGAGAGGTCCTCTTGTAGGGGGAGATGGAAGGAAGGTCCTCTTGTAGGGGGAGATGGAAGGAAGGTCCTCTTGTAGGGGGAGATGGAAGGAAGGTCCTCTTGTAGGGGGAGATGGAAGGAAGGTCCTCTTGTAGGGGGAGATGGAAGGAAGGTCCTCTTGTAGGGGAAGATGGAAGGAAGGTCCTCTTGTAGGGGGACGGAAGGAAGGTCCTCTTGTAGGGGGACGGAAGGAAGGTCCTCTTGTAGGGGAGAGGCCCTCTTGTAGGGGGAGATGGAAGGAAGGCCCTCTTGTAGGGGGAGATGGAAGGAAGGTCCTCTTGTAGGGGGAGATGGAAGGAAGGTCCTCTTGTAGGGGAGATGGAAGGAAGGTCCTCTTGTAGGGGAGAGACCCTCTTGTAGGGGGAGATGGAAGGAAGGTCCTCTTGTAGGGGGACGGAAGGAAGGTCCTCTTGTTGGGGGACGGAAGGAAGGTCCTCTTGTAGGGGGAGATGGAAGGAAGGTCCTCTTGTAGGGGAGATGGAAGGAAGGTCCTCTTGTAGGGGAGAGACCCTCTTGTAGGGGGAGATGGAAGGAAGGTCCTCTTGTAGGGGAGATGGAAGGAAGGTCCTCTTGTAGGGGAGAGACCCTCTTGTAGGGGGAGATGGAAGGAAGGTCCTCTTGTAGGGGAGATGGAAGGAAGGTCCTCTTGTAGGGGAGAGGTCCTCTTGTAGGGGGAGATGGAAGGAAGGTCCTCTTGTAGGGGGAGATGGAAGGAAGGTCCTCTTGTAGGGGGAGATGGAAGGAAGGTCCTCTTGTAGGGGGAGATGGAAGGAAGGTCCTCTTGTAGAGGGAGATGGAAGGAAGGTCCTCTTGTAGGGGGAGATGGAAGGAAGGTCCTCTTGTAGGGGAGAGGCCCTCTTGTAGGGGGACGGAAGGAAGGTCCTCTTCTAGGGGGACGGAAGGAAGGTCCTCTTGTAGGGGAGAGGCCCTCTTGTAGGGGGAGATGGAAGGAAGGTCCTCTTGTAGGGGGACGGAAGGAAGGTCCTCTTGTAGGGGGAGATGGAAGGAAGGTCCTCTTGTAGGGGAGATGGAAGGAAGGTCCTCTTGTAGGGGAGAGACACTCTTGTAGGGGGAGATGGAAGGAAGGTCCTCTTGTAGGGGGACGGAAGGAAGGTCCTCTTGTAGGGGAGATGGAAGGAAGGTCCTCTTGTAGGGGAGACGGAAGGAAGGTCCTCTTGTAGGGGGACGGAAGGAAGGTCCTCTTGTAGGGGGAGATGGAAGGAAGGTCCTCTTGTAGGGGAGATGGAAGGAAGGTCCTCTTGTAGGGGAGAGACCCTCTTGTAGGGGGAGATGGAAGGAAGGTCCTCTTGTAGGGGGAGACGGAAGGAAGGTCCTCTTGTAGGGGGAGATGGAAGGAAGGTCCTCTTGTAGGGGGAGATGGAAGGAAGGTCCTCTTGTAGGGGGAGATGGAAGGAAGGTCCTCTTGTAGGGGGAGACGGAAGGAAGGTCCTCTTGTAGGGGGAGATGGAAGGAAGGTCCTCTTGTAGGGGGAGATGGAAGGATGGTCCTCTTGTAGGGGGAGACGGAAGGAAGGTCCTCTTGTAGGGGGAGATGGAAGGATGGTCCTCTTGTAGGGGGAGACGGAAGGAAGGTCCTCTTGTAGGGGAGAGGTCCTCTTGTAGGGGGAGATGGAAGGAAGGTCCTCTTGTAGGGGGAGATGGAAGGAAGGTCCTCTTGTAGGGGGAGATGGAAGGAAGGTCCTCTTGTAGGGGGAGATGGAAGGAAGGTCCTCTTGTAGAGGGAGATGGAAGGAAGGTCCTCTTGTAGGGGGAGATGGAAGGAAGGTCCTCTTGTAGGGGAGAGGCCCTCTTGTAGGGGGACGGAAGGAAGGTCCTCTTCTAGGGGGACGGAAGGAAGGTCCTCTTGTAGGGGAGAGGCCCTCTTGTAGGGGGAGATGGAAGGAAGGTCCTCTTGTAGGGGGACGGAAGGAAGGTCCTCTTGTAGGGGGAGATGGAAGGAAGGTCCTCTTGTAGGGGAGATGGAAGGAAGGTCCTCTTGTAGGGGGAGATGGAAGGAAGGTCCTCTTGTAGGGGAGATGGAAGGAAGGTCCTCTTGTAGGGGAGACGGAAGGAAGGTCCTCTTGTAGGGGGACGGAAGGAAGGTCCTCTTGTAGGGGGAGATGGAAGGAAGGTCCTCTTGTAGGGGAGATGGAAGGAAGGTCCTCTTGTAGGGGAGAGACCCTCTTGTAGGGGGAGATGGAAGGAAGGTCCTCTTGTAGGGGGAGACGGAAGGAAGGTCCTCTTGTAGGGGGAGATGGAAGGAAGGTCCTCTTGTAGGGGGAGATGGAAGGAAGGTCCTCTTGTAGGGGGAGATGGAAGGAAGGTCCTCTTGTAGGGGGAGATGGAAGGAAGGTCCTCTTGTAGGGGGAGACGGAAGGAAGGTCCTCTTGTAGGGGGAGATGGAAGGAAGGTCCTCTTGTAGGGGGAGACGGAAGGAAGGTCCTCTTGTAGGGGGAGATGGAAGGAAGGTCCTCTTGTAGGGGGACGGAAGGAAGGTCCTCTTGTAGGGGGAGATGGAAGGAAGGTCCTCTTGTAGGGGAGATGGAAGGAAGGTCCTCTTGTAGGGGAGAGACACTCTTGTAGGGGGAGATGGAAGGAAGGTCCTCTTGTAGGGGGAGACGGAAGGAAGGTCCTCTTGTAGGGGGAGATGGAAGGAAGGTCCTCTTGTAGGGGGAGATGGAAGGAGGGTCCTCTTGTAGGGGGAGATGGAAGGAAGGTCCTCTTGTAGGGGGAGATGGAAGGAAGGTCCTCTTGTAGGGGGAGACGGAAGGAAGGTCCTCTTGTAGGGGGAGATGGAAGGAAGGTCCTCTTGTAGGGGGAGACGGAAGGAAGGTCCTCTTGTAGGGGGAGATGGAAGGAAGGTCCTCTTGTAGGGGGATGGCATTCACCCCAAAAAAAGCATTCGTCCAATCACTAAATGTCCTGAGAACGTTCCGTCCAAAATCTACCAGTGTGGTCAGCTTAAATCTTCGGAGGCCGGTGAAGTTCTCCAGAGCCCCCCCCCCCCCCTTTTCAGGAAATGCTCGATGTAACTCCACCCATCAGTGTCCCCGCCTTTCCTTCTCCTAATGATGATGATGATATCACTGATGAGGTCATAGAGGTGGAATTACATTTTTAAAAAAATTTAAACTCCTCCTTCCTTTTCCTGCAGAAAACTGAATGCTCCATTCCAGCTCATGACAGTCCCCTGGCTGCCATCGCCTTCAGTCCTCCGGGGACCAAACTGGCCAGCGCCTCTGAAAAAGTGAGTCCGGTGCTTTGTGCATCCTTTCTCCGCCCACAACAGACACCACTGACCCGCCTCTTCCCTACAGGGGACGGTGATCCGTGTCTTCTCCATCCCAGAGGGACAGAGACTGTACGAATTCCGCAGAGGAATGAAGAGGTCAGATTTCCATACACTGCCACCACTCCACCCCTTTCTACTATACTCCGCCTACACTGCAACTAATCCACCCCTTTCTACTATACTCCGCCTACACAGTCACTACTCCACCCCTTTCTACTATACTCCGCCTACACTGCAACTAATCCACCCCTTTCTACTATACTCCGCCTACACTGCAACTAATCCACCCCTTTCTACTATACTCCGCCTACACAGTCACTACTCCACCCCTTTCTACTATACTCCGCCTACACTGCAACTAATCCACCCCTTTCTACTATACTCCGCCTACACTGCCACCACTCCACCCCTTTCTACTATACTCCGCCTACACAGTCACCACTCCACCCCTTTCTACTATACTCCGCCTACACTGCCACCACTCCACCCCTTTCTACTATACTCCGCCTACACTGCCACCACTCCACCCCTTTCTACTATACTCCGCCTACACTGCCACCACTCCACCCCTTTCTACTATACTCCGCCTACACTGCAACTAATCCACCCCTTTCTACTATACTCCGCCTACACAGTCACCACTCCACCCCTTTCTACTATACTCCGCCTACACTGCCACTACTCCACCCCTTTCTACTATACTCCGCCTACACTCCAACTAATCCACCCCTTTCTACTATACTCCGCCTACACTGCAACTAATCCACCCCTTTCTACTATACTCCGCCTACACAGTCACCACTCCACCCCTTTCTACTATACTCTGCCTACACTGCCACCACTCCACCCCTTTCTACTATACTCCGCCTACACAGTCACTAATCCACCCCTTTCTACTATACTCCGCCTACACTGCAACTAATCCACCCCTTTCTACTATACTCCGCCTACACAGTCACTACTCCACCCCTTTCTACTATACTCCGCCTACACAGTCACTAATCCACCCCTTTCTACTATACTCCGCCTACACTGCCACTACTCCACCCCTTTCTACTATACTCCGCCTACACTGCCACCACTCCACCCCTTTCTACTATACTCTGCCTACACTGTCACCACTCCACCCCTTTCTACTATACTCCGCCTACACTGCCACCACTCCACCCCTTTCTACTATACTCCGCCTACACTGCCACTACTCCACCCCTTTCTACTATACTCCGCCTACACTGCAACTAATCCACCCCTTTCTACTATACTCCGCCTACACAGTCACTAATCCACCCCTTTCTACTATACTCCGCCTACACTGCCACTACTCCACCCCTTTCTACTATACTCCGCCTACACTGCCACCACTCCACCCCTTTCTACTATACTCTGCCTACACTGTCACCACTCCACCCCTTTCTACTATACTCCGCCTACACTGCCACTACTCCACCCCTTTCTACTATACTCCGCCTACACTGCAACTAATCCACCCCTTTCTACTATACTCCGCCTACACAGTCACTAATCCACCCCTTTCTACTATACTCCGCCTACACTGCAACTAATCCACCCCTTTCTACTATACTCCACCTACACAGCCACCACTCCACCCCTTTCTACTATACTCCGCCTACACTGCCACTACTCCACCCCTTTCTACTATACTCCGCCTACACAGTCACTACTCCACCCCTTTCTACTATACTCCGCCTACACAGTCACTAATCCACCCCTTTCTACTATACTCCGCCTACACTGCCACTACTCCACCCCTTTCTACTATACTCCGCCTACACAGCCACCACTCCACCCCTTTCTACTATACGCCACCTACACAGCCACTACTCCACCCCTTTCTACTATACTCCGCCTACACAGCCACTACTCCACCCCTTTCTACTATACTCCGCCTACACAGCCACTACTCCACCCCTTTCTACTATACTCCGCCTACACAGTCACTAATCCACCCCTTTCTACTATACTCCGCCTACACTGCAACTAATCCACCCCTTTCTACTATACTCCGCCTACACAGTCACTAATCCACCCCTTTCTACTATACTCCGCCTACACTGCCACTACTCCACCCCTTTCTACTATACTCCGCCTACACTGCAACTAATCCACCCCTTTCTACTATACTCCGCCTACACTGCCACCACTCCACCCCTTTCTACTATACTCCGCCTACACTGCCACTACTCCACCCCTTTCTACTATACTCCGCCTACACTGCAACTAATCCACCCTTTTCTACTATACTCCGCCTACACAGTCACTAATCCACCCCTTTCTACTATACTCTGCCTACACTGCAACTAATCCACCCCTTTCTACTATACTCCGCCTACACAGTCACTACTCCACCCCTTTCTACTATACTCCGCCTACACAGTCACTAATCCACCCCTTTCTACTATACTCCGCCTACACTGCCACTACTCCACCCCTTTCTACTATACTCCGCCTACACTGCCACCACTCCACCCCTTTCTACTATACTCCGCCTACACTGCCACCACTCCACCCCTTTCTACTATACTCCGCCTACACTGTCACCACTCCACCCCTTTCTACTATACTCCGCCTACACTGTCACCACTCCACCCCTTTCTACTATACTCCACCTACACTGCCACCACTCCACCCCTTTCTACTATACTCCGCCTACACTGCAACTAATCTACCCCTTTCTACTATACTCCACCTACACTGTCACCACTCCACCCCTTTCTACTATACTCCGCCTACACTGTCGCTACTCCACCCCTTTCTACTATACTCTGCCTACACTGCCACCACTCCACCCCTTTCTACTATACTCCACCTACACAGCCACCACTCCACCCCTTTCTACTATACTCCACCTACACTGCCACCACTCCACCCCTTTCTACTATACTCCGCCTACACTGCAACTAATCTACCCCTTTCTACTATACTCCACCTACACTGCCACCACTCCACCCCTTTCTACTATACTCCGCCTACACTGTCACTAATCCACCCCTTTCTACTATACTCCGCCTACACTGCCACCACTCCACCCCTTTCTTCTATACTCCGCCTACACTGCAACTACTCCACCCCTTTCTACTATACTCCGCCTACACTGTCACCACTCCACCCCTTTCTACTATACTCCGCCTACACTGTCCCCACTCCACCCCTTTCTACTATACTCCGCCTACACTGTCACCACTCCACCCCTTTCTACTATACTCCGCCTACACTGCCACCACTCCACCCCTTTCTACTATACTCTGCCTACACTGTCACCACTCCACCCCTTTCTACTATACTCTGCCTACACTGTCACCACTCCACCCCTTTCTACTATACTCTGCCTACACTGCCACCACTCCACCCCTTTCTACTATACTCCGCCTACACTGTCACTACTCCACCCCTTTCTACTATACTCCGCCTACACTGTCACCACTCCACCCCTTTCTACTATACTCCGCCTACACTGCCACCACTCCACCCCTTTCTACTATACTCCGCCTACACTGTCCCCACTCCACCCCTTTCTACTATACTCCGCCTACACTGTCACCACTCCACCCCTTTCTACTATACTCCGCCTACACTGCCACCACTCCACCCCTTTCTACTATACTCCGCCTACACTGCCACCACTCCACCCCTTTCTACTATACTCCGCCTACACTGCCACCACTCCACCCCTTTCTACTATACTCTGCCTACACTGTCACTAATCCACCCCTTTCTACTATACTCTGCCTACACTGCAACTAATCCACCCCTTTCTACTATACTCCGCCTACACAGTCACTACTCCACCCCTTTCTACTATACTCCGCCTACACAGTCACTAATCCACCCCTTTCTACTATACTCCGCCTACACTGCCACCACTCCACCCCTTTCTTCTATACTCTGCCTACACTGTCACCACTCCACCCCTTTCTACTATACTCCGCCTACACTGCCACCACTCCACCCCTTTCTACTATACTCTGCCTACACTGTCACCACTCCACCCCTTTCTACTATACTCCGCCTACACTGCCACCACTCCACCCCTTTCTACTATACTCCACCTACACAGCCACTACTCCACCCCTTTCTACTATACTCCGCCTACACTGCAACTAATCCACCCCTTTCTACTATACTCCGCCTACACTGTCCCCACTCCACCCCTTTCTACTATACTCTGCCTACACTGCCACCACTCCACCCCTTTCTACTATACTCCACCTACACTGCCACCACTCCACCCCTTTCTACTATACTCCGCCTACACTGCAACTAATCTACCCCTTTCTACTATACTCCGCCTACACTGTCGCTACTCCACCCCTTTCTACTATACTCTGCCTACACTGCCACCACTCCACCCCTTTCTACTATACTCCACCTACACTGCCACCACTCCACCCCTTTCTACTATACTCCGCCTACACTGCCACTACTCCACCCCTTTCTACTATACTCCGCCTACACAGTCACTACTCCACCCCTTTCTACTATACTCCGCCTACACTGCCACCACTCCACCCCTTTCTACTATACTCTGCCTACACTGTCACCACTCCACCCCTTTCTACTATACTCCACCTACACTGCCACCACTCCACCCCTTTCTACTATACTCCGCCTACACTGTCGCTACTCCACCCCTTTCTACTATACTCCGCCTACACTGCAACTAATCTACCCCTTTCTACTATACTCCACCTACACTGCCACCACTCCACCCCTTTCTACTATACTCCGCCTACACTGTCACTAATCCACCCCTTTCTACTATACTCCGCCTACACTGCCACCACTCCACCCCTTTCTTCTATACTCCGCCTACACTGCAACTACTCCACCCCTTTCTACTATACTCCGCCTACACTGTCACCACTCCACCCCTTTCTACTATACTCCGCCTACACTGTCCCCACTCCACCCCTTTCTACTATACTCCGCCTACACTGTCACCACTCCACCCCTTTCTACTATACTCCGCCTACACTGCCACCACTCCACCCCTTTCTACTATACTCTGCCTACACTGTCACCACTCCACCCCTTTCTACTATACTCTGCCTACACTGTCACCACTCCACCCCTTTCTACTATACTCTGCCTACACTGCCACCACTCCACCCCTTTCTACTATACTCCGCCTACACTGTCACTACTCCACCCCTTTCTACTATACTCCGCCTACACTGTCACCACTCCACCCCTTTCTACTATACTCCGCCTACACTGCCACCACTCCACCCCTTTCTACTATACTCCGCCTACACTGTCCCCACTCCACCCCTTTCTACTATACTCCGCCTACACTGTCACCACTCCACCCCTTTCTACTATACTCCGCCTACACTGCCACCACTCCACCCCTTTCTACTATACTCCGCCTACACTGCCACCACTCCACCCCTTTCTACTATACTCCGCCTACACTGCCACCACTCCACCCCTTTCTACTATACTCTGCCTACACTGTCACCACTCCACCCCTTTCTACTATACTCTGCCTACACTGTCACCACTCCACCCCTTTCTACTATACTCCGCCTACACTGCCACCACTCCACCCCTTTCTACTATACTCCACCTACACAGCCACTACTCCACCCCTTTCTACTATACTCCGCCTACACTGCAACTAATCCACCCCTTTCTACTATACTCCGCCTACACTGTCCCCACTCCACCCCTTTCTACTATACTCTGCCTACACTGCCACCACTCCACCCCTTTCTACTATACTCCACCTACACTGCCACCACTCCACCCCTTTCTACTATACTCCGCCTACACTGCAACTAATCTACCCCTTTCTACTATACTCCGCCTACACTGTCGCTACTCCACCCCTTTCTACTATACTCTGCCTACACTGCCACCACTCCACCCCTTTCTACTATACTCCACCTACACTGCCACCACTCCACCCCTTTCTACTATACTCCGCCTACACTGCCACTACTCCACCCCTTTCTACTATACTCCGCCTACACAGTCACTACTCCACCCCTTTCTACTATACTCCGCCTACACTGCCACCACTCCACCCCTTTCTACTATACTCTGCCTACACTGTCACCACTCCACCCCTTTCTACTATACTCCACCTACACTGCCACCACTCCACCCCTTTCTACTATACTCCGCCTACACTGTCGCTACTCCACCCCTTTCTACTATACTCCGCCTACACTACTCCAGCCTCATAATACCTCTGCTGCCCCCACCTGTTTTTTTGAGGTTCCTCTTCAGATTCCGATCAGAATCTGAAGAGGATGACTCATCAGGTCTCTGCTTTTACTATCAGCCAATAGGATAGCCGTTCCGGTTCTTGTTATGAAGGAGTTTTCTGATTGGTCATTGCTGGTGATTGTCTTTTCAGGTATGTCTCTATAAATTCCCTGGTGTTCAGTACAGACTGCCAGTTCCTGTGCGTGTCCAGCAACACGGAGACCGTGCACATCTTCCGCCTGGAGGTTCCCCTGGAGCGGTGAGTACCCCATCCTCCAACCCTGGACCTGTTGTCTATTACTAATGCTGCATTCAGCTGGTGTGGGAGATAATAGGTTGTGATGTCATAGTGGTGGGCGTGGTCTGCCTCATGCTCTATGGTCCTGTGTTCCTATCCTACAGAGCGCTCCGGCATTTCTCTACTTGCCAGGATTAGGCACATGCAGTCTTTTTTTTCCCGCCTCTAGTCCACCATGTGTGACCAGGAGGGTGAAAGATGAGTCAATTGGAGCAAACTGCAAGGCCCAAGATGGCGCCCACCTCCTCCTAGGTGGCCCCAGGAGGAGTCTGTCTTGAATCTGCAGAATTGTCTGTGGAGAGGAATGAAAGGTCTCGAGGGAGGAGAAGATCGATTTCCTCTTCTACCTCTGGATTTTTAAGGGGTCTCTGCTGGGCAGTAGATTCTTAGGGCGGGTAGAACTTGTAAAGGAATTCCAGAAGTCCACTTTAAAGGCCCATCGCTCTTTAGGAGCTTCCGTCACCTATTTACACCCCCACACTGCCTCTGATGAGTTGGGGGTACATTGATGGAGACCGGTTAGGGTTTGGGTCTTTTAATATGCAGATTTCCTTTTGATTCCCCCCCCACCATTGCCTTGAGTCACACTGGCTGTAGTAGGGGCGGGTGGTGGCCCCGCTGGCTGTAGTGGAGGCGGAGTGGTGGCCCCGCTGGCTGTAGTAGGGGGCGGAGTGGTGGCCCCGCTGGCTGTAGTAGGGGGCGGAGTGGTGGCCCCGCTGGCTGTAGTAGGGGGCGGAGTGGTGGCCCCGCTGGCTGTAGTAGGGGGCGGGTGGTGGCCCCGCTGGCTGTAGTGGAGGCGGAGTGGTGGCCCCGCTGGCTGTAGTAGGGGGCGGAGTGGTGGCCCCGCTGGCTCCCAGTGATGCATCTTCTAGAACGTCTCCTATCTTCCTTTCTATGATTTCTAACCGTTTCACATTCTTTCCTGGAATTTTGGCTAAAACACCAAATCTTGTAACTCTTGTTTATGGACGCAACAATTTATAGCCAAAGCATCCACTTTATTGTACATAAAACCTACAATCCCAAAACCAAAAGGTTTGTATGTTTTTTTTGTGTACAATAAAATGGATTGATAATGACTATCAGGGTCACAATGGTTGCACTTGGGCCCAGGCCCTGGCATTCCACCACTATGAGGGGCCCAGCGAGGTTTCTGGCTGCAGGGCTCTGAGCTGAGGGCGTCTTTCATACAGCCCAGAGCCTGGGAGAGGAGAGGGGGAAGTCAATCTGCTCCCTCTCCTCCTGCCCCCCCCTCCTGTGTGTGCTCCCCGGCATGGATGGGAGAGGAAAGGGCTGATCTGCCCCCTCTCCTCCCGCCCCCCCCTCCTGTGTGTGTGCTCCCCGGCACGGATGGGAGAGGAAAGGGCTGATCTGCCCCCTCTCCTCCCGCCCCCCCCTCCTGTGTGTGCTCCCCGGCACGGATGGGAGAGGAAAGGGCTGATCTGCCCCCTCTCCTCCCGCCCCCCCTCCTGTGTGTGCTCCCCGGCACGGATGGGAGAGGAAAAGGCCGATCTGCCCCCTCTCCTCCCGCCCCCCCTCCTCCTGTGTGTGCTCCCCGGCATGGATGGGAGAGGAAAGGGCTGATCTGCCCCCTCTCCTCCCGCCCCCCCCTCCTGTGTGTGTGCTCCCCGGCACGGATGGGAGAGGAAAGGGCCGATCTGCTCCCTCTCCTCCTGTGTGTGTGCTCCCCAGCATGGATGGGAGAGGAAAAGGCCGATCTGCTCCCTCTGCTCCCGCCCCCCCCTCCTGTGTGTGTGCTCCCCGGCACGGATGGGAGAGGAAAAGGCCGATCTGCCCCCTCTCCTCCCACCCCCCCTCCTGTGTGTGCTCCTCGGCATGGATGGGAGAGGAAAGGGCCGATCTGCTCCCTCTCCTCCCGCCCCCCCTCCTGTGTGTGCTCCTCGGCATGGATGGGAGAGGAAAGGGCCGATCTGCTCCCTCTCCTCCCGCCCCCCCCTCCTGTGTGTGCTCCCCGGCACAGATGGGAGAGGAAAGGGCCGATCTGCCCCCTCTCCTCCCCCCCCCCCCTCTCCTCCTGTGTGTGTGCTCCCCGGAATGGATGGGAGAGGAAAGGGCTGATCTGCCCCCTCTCCTCCCGCCCCCCCCTCCTGTGTGTGTGCTCCCCGGCATGGATGGGAGAGGAAAGGGCCGATCTGCTCCCTCTGCTCCCGCCCCCTCCTCCTGTGTGTGTGCTCCCCGGCACGGATGGGAGAGGAAAGGGCTGATCTGCCCCCTCTCCTCCCGCCCCCCCTCCTGTGTGTGTGCTCCTCGGCATGGATGGGAGAGGAAAAGGCCGATCTGCTCCCTCTCCTCCCCCCCCCCTCCTCCTGTGTGTGTGCTCCTCGGCATGGATGGGAGAGGAAAGGGCCGATCTGCCCCCTCTCCTCCCGCCCCCCCTCCTCCTGTGTGTGTGCTCCTCGGCATGGATGGGAGAGGAAAAGGCCGATCTGCTCCCTCTCCTCCCCCCCCCCTCCTCCTGTGTGTGTGCTCCCCGGCATGGATGGGAGAGGAAAGGGCCGATCTGCCCCCTCTCCTCCCGCCCCCCCTCCTCCTGTGTGTGCTCCCCGGCACGGATGGGAGAGGAAAGGGCCGATCTGCCCCCCCCTCCTCCTGTGTGTGCTCCCCGGCACGGGTGGGAGAGGAAAGGGCCGATCTGCTCCCTCTCCTCCCGCCCCCCCTCCTCCTGTGTGTGCTCCCCGGCATGGATGGGAGAGGAAAGGGCCGATCTGCTCCCTCTCCTCCCGCCCCCCCTCCTCCTGTGTGTGCTCCCCGGCATGGATGGGAGAGGAAAAGGCTGATCTGCCCCCCCCTCCTCCTGTGTGTGCTCCCCGGCACGGGTGGGAGAGGAAAGGGCCGATCTGCTCCCTCTCCTCCCGCCCCCCCTCCTCCTGTGTGTGCTCCCCGGCATGGATGGGAGAGGAAAGGGCTGATCTGCTCCCTCTCCTCCCGCCCCCCCCTCCTGTGTGTGCTCCCCGGCACGGATGGGAGAGGAAAGGGCCGATCTGCCCCCTCTCCTCCCCCCCCCCCCCCCCTCCTGTGTGTGTGCTCCTCGGCATGGATGGGAGAGGAAAAGGCCGATCTGCCCCCTCTCCTCCTGCCCCCCCCCCTCCTGTGTGTGCTCCTCGGCATGGATGGGAGAGGAAAGGGCCGATCTGCCCCCTCTCCTCCCGCCCCCCTCCTGTGTGTGCTCCCCGGCATGGATGGGAGAGGAAAGGGCCGATCTGCTCCCTCTCCTCCCGCCCCCCCCTCCTCCTGTGTGTGTGCTCCCCGGCATGGATGGGAGAGGAAAGGGCCGATCTGCTCCCTCTCCTCCCGCCCCCCCCCTCCTGTGTGTGTGCTCCCCGGCATGGATGGGAGAGGAAAGGGCCGATCTGCCCCCTCTCCTCCCGCCCCCCCCCTCCTGTGTGTGTGCTCCCCGGCACGGACGGGAGAGGAAAGGGCCGATCTGCTCCCTCTCCTCCTGTGTGTGTGCTCCCCGGCACGGATGGGAGAGGAAAGGGCCGATCTGCTCCCTCTCCTCCCCCCCCCCCCTCCTCCTGTGTGTGTGCTCCCCGGCACGGATGGGAGAGGAAAGGGCCGATCTGCTCCCTCTCCTCCCGCCCCCCCCTCCTGTGTGTGCTCCCCGGCACGGATGGGAGAGGAAAGGGCTGATCTGCCCCCTCTCCTCCCCCCCCCCCCCTCCTGTGTGTGTGCTCCCCGGCACGGATGGGAGAGGAAAGGGCCGATCTGCTCCCTCTCCTCCCCCCCCTCCTCCTGTGTGTGTGCTCCCCGGCATGGATGGGAGAGGAAAAGGCTGATCTGCCCCCCCCTCCTCCTGTGTGTGTGCTCCCCGGCATGGATGGGAGAGGAAAGGGCCGATCTGCTCCCTCTCCTCCCGCCCCCCCCTCCTGTGTGTGTGCTCCTCGGCATGGATGGGAGAGGAAAGGGCCGATCTGCTCCCTCTCCTCCCCCCCCTCCTCCTGTGTGTGTGCTCCCCGGCACGGATGGGAGAGGAAAGGGCCGATCTGCTCCCTCTCCTCCCCCCCCTCCTCCTGTGTGTGTGCTCCCCGGCATGGATGGGAGAGGAAAAGGCTGATCTGCCCCCCCCCTCCTCCTGTGTGTGTGCTCCCCGGCATGGATGGGAGAGGAAAGGGCCGATCTGCTCCCTCTCCTCCCCCCCCCCCCCCTCCTGTGTGTGTGCTCCCCGGCATGGATGGGAGAGGAAAGGGCCGATCTGCTCCCTCTCCTCCCGCCCCCCTCCTGTGTGTGCTCCCCGGCATGGATGGGAGAGGAAAGGGCCGATCTGCTCCCTCTCCTCCCGCCCCCCTCCTGTGTGTGTGCTCCCCGGCACGGATGGGAGAGGAAAGGGCCGATCTGCTCCCTCTCCTCCCGCCCCCCCCTCCTGTGTGTGTGCTCCCCGGCACGGATGGGAGAGGAAAGGGCTGATCTGCTCCCTCTCCTCCCGCCCCCCCCTCCTGTGTGTGTGCTCCCCGGCATGGATGGGAGAGGAAAGGGCCGATCTGCTCCCTCTCCTCCCGCCCCCCCCCCCTCCTGTGTGTGCTCCCCGGCACGGATGGGAGAGGAAAGGGCCGATCTGCTCCCTCTCCTCCCGCCCCCCCCCTCCTGTGTGTGCTCCCCGGCACAGATGGGAGAGGAAAAGGCTGATCTGCTCCCTCTCCTCCCGCCCCCCCTCCTGTGTGTGCTCCCCGGCACGGATGGGAGAGGAAAGGGCCGATCTGCTCCCTCTCCTCCCGCCCCCCCTCCTGTGTGTGTGCTCCCCGGCACGGATGGGAGAGGAAAGGGCCGATCTGCCCCCTCTCCTCCCGCCCCCCCTCCTGTGTGTGCTCCCCGGCATGGATGGGAGAGGAAAGGGCCGATCTGCTCCCTCTCCTCCCGCCCCCCCCTCCTGTGTGTGTGCTCCCCGGCACGGATGGGAGAGGAAAGGGCCGATCTGCTCCCTCTCCTCCCGCCCCCCCCTCCTGTGTGTGCTCCCCGGCATGGATGGGAGAGGAAAGGGCCGATCTGCTCCCTCTCCTCCCCCCCCCCCCCTCCTGTGTGTGTGCTCCCCGGCACGGATTGGCTGCGTAGATCTCACACAGTTCCTTTAATACTTTGTATTCCGGAGATCTCCAGAACCTTCCATGACAGGCTCATTGCTTCGCATGCAGCCATTAATAATAATGTGCCCCCCCCTTTATACCCCTGAAGTTGTGATTGGGTGGATTCAGTTGTGAATGGGACACCGGCTCTTCCCGGGAACATTCTTGGAGATTTTGGTACCGTTGTGTCGCTGGATAGAATTTCTACATTCGGAACTTCTCGAGTCTCTTCTGTATCAGCCCTGTGATGTCACACTGCTCCGCCTCCACAAAGCACAGCGATTGGTTAGACAACTTCCTGCAGGAAATGGAGTGTCTGATCCCATCTGAATGCAGCAAGAGCACCCTTCTAGCCACGCCCCCTGTGCATCCAATTGGGTTTCTGGCTGATAACTTGCGTTCTGATTGGTTTTCATCTCCCCAGGTTGGAGGAGGCGTCTTCCTGGAGCGGCTACATGGGGAAGATGTTTACGGCGGCATCGAACTACCTCCCAGCTCAGGTGTCAGACATGATGAACCAGGACCGGGCATTCGCCACCGTGCGTCTCACCTTCTCCGGGCACAAGAACATTTGCACTTTGGTGACGTAAGTACATCTATGACACTAACGAATATCGCTCCCTGATTGGCCGAAAATCATTAACTTGTCCTGTCTGCTTCCAGAATTCAGAAACTTCCCCGACTCCTGGTTGCCTCATCCAGTGGCCATCTCTACATCTACAACGTGGACCCGCAGGATGGGGGCGAGTGTGTCCTGATCCAGAAACACAGGTGACTAGTGTGGGAGTGGGGCACCATAGTATGACTGGTGGCGGGGTCCGGGACTGGTGGCGGGGTCCGTACTGGGACTGGTGGCGGGGTCCGTACTGGGACTGGTGGCGGGGTCCGTACTGGGGCCGGGACTGGTGGCGGGGTCCGTACTGGGGCCGGGACTGGTGGCAGGGTCCGTACTGGGGCCGGGACTGGTGGCGGGGTCCGTACTGGGACTGGTGGCGGGGTCCGTACTGGGGCCGGGACTGGTGGCGGGGTCCGTACTGGGGCCGGGACTGGTGGCAGGGTCCGTACTGGGGCCGGGACTGGTGGCGGGGTCCGTACTGGGACTGGTGGCGGGGACTATACTGGGACTGGTGGCGGGGACTATACTGGGACTGGTGGCGGGGTCCGTACTGGGGCCGGGACTGGTGGCGGGGTCCGTACTGGGACTGGTGGCGGGGACTATACTGGGACTGGTGGCGGGGACTATACTGGGACTGGTGGCGGGGACTATACTGGGACTGGTGGCGGGGACTATACTGGGACTGGTGGCGGGGACTGTACTGGGACTGGTGGCGGGGACTGTACTGGGACTGGTGGTGGGGACTGTACCGTGTGACGTCTTGTGACTGGGACAAGTGGTCCTCTTCTGGTGTCTCTGCAGCCTCCTGGATTGTGAGAAGTCGGATAAAGGTGGAGACGGATCAGCAGAGAGTTCAGCGCCAACGTCTTATGCTGCCACAGTAGCCAGGCCAAGTAACGTCCCCTCCTCATCCGCTGTGACAGGTGAGGGCGCCCCCTGGAGGGGAAGCTGGGGGACAATGGTTTAGGGGTGACATTTACATTTGTTTGCACCAACCTCAGGTTACTCAGAAGATGGCGGGGCGCTGCGCGGCGAGCTTCTTCCAGAACACGAGTTTGCCGTTGGACCGGTTCAGTTGGACGATGAGAGAGAATTTCCTCCTGTGAGCATTCGGGGTCCCTGAGAGAACTTGGGGGGGAAGGGGTCGCTCACCCCGCACCGCGCCGCGCACTTTACACACCAAGAACTGTGCCGGAGGCGCCTTCAGTCCGCCATAGAACCGTCTACAGATATTTCTGTTCTATCGTATACAGCCAGTGCTGGGTGCCAACCCCCGCCTTGTATTAGCCCCCCCCCCCCCGCCTTGTATTAGTTCCCAACCCCCCCCCCGCCTTGTATTAGTCCCCCCCCCCCCACCTTGTATTAGTTCCCAACCCCCCCCCCCCCCACCTTGTATTACTTCCCAACCCCCCCCCGCCTTGTATTACTTCCCAACCCCCCCCCACCTTGTATTACTTCCCAAACCCCCCCCCCACCTTGTATTAGTTCCAAACCCCCCCCCCGCCTTGTATTAGTTCCCAACCCCCCCCCCCCCCGCCTTGTATTAGTCCCCCCCCCCCCCCTTGTATTAGTCCCCAACCCCCCCCCCACCTTGTATTGGTTCCCAACCCCCCCCCCCCACCTTGTATTAGTTCCCAACCCCCCCCCCCACCTTGTATTAGTTCCCAACCCCCCCCCCCCCGCCTTGTATTAGTTCCCAACCCCCCCCCCCCGCCTTGTATTAGTTCCCAACCCCCCCCCCCACCGTGTATTAGTTCCCAACCCCCCCCCCCCCCCCACCGTGTATTAGTTCCCAACCCCCCCCCCTGCCTTGTATTAGTTCCCAACCCCCCCCCACCTTGTATTAGTTCCCACCCCCCCCCCCCCCGCCTTGTATTAGTTCCCAACCCCCCCCCCCCCCGCCTTGTATTAGTTCCCCCCCCCCCCCGCCTTGTATTAGTTCCCAACCCCCCCGCCCCCTGCCTTGTATTAGTTCCCTACCTCCCCCCCCGCCTTGTATTAGTTCCCAATCCCAGCCTTGTTCCCTTCCCCCATGTGACCTCTGATGTCATAGGCTCATCCCAGAGGTGGGTGTGACCTCTGATATCGTCCACTGATGGAGGTGTGTATGGGAGGGGGGGGGGGTCAGTACAAATCGAGGTGAATCATTCTGCATGTCCCCTTAGATGTTAGATAAACCTGCACACTGCCTGTATGTACACCGCCATGGTATGTGTGTGCGCCTTCCCCTTCCGTGCCACCCCCATCCTTGTCTTCCAGGCGAGCCGTGCCATGTTGTATTTCTAGCCCCTCCCCCGCACTCGGGAGAATAAGATGTTTTGTTTTGGTTTTGGTAGATAAGTTTGTGTCGCAGAGGTCAGAGGTCAGAGAGGGACGCCGTGCCGTGACCAGACAAGGAGCCGCCGAGTCGCAGGTGTGGGACTAATATGGAGGATGTTTACTATTGTAAGATATTCATGTATTGTACAAATGTTCATATAATAAATACTCTGCAATGTCCGGCTCTGTGACTCCTCCTACGAGGAACTCTCCACCACAGCGGGAAGGGTTTGTGCCCCGCCCACAGCGGGAAGGGTTTGTGCCCTGCCCACATCAGGAATGGTTTGTGCCCCGCCCACATCGGCAATGGTTTGTGCCCCGCCCACATCGGCAATGGTTTGTGCCCCGCCCACATCGGCAATGGTTTGTGCCCCGCCCACATCGGCAATGGTTTGTGCCCCGCCCACATCGGCAATGGTTTGTGCCCCGCCCACATCGGCAATGGTTTGTGCCCCGCCCACATCGGCAATGGTTTGTGCCCCGCCCACAGCAGGAATGGTTTGTGCCCCGCCCACAGCAGGAATGGTTTGTGCCCCGCCCACAGCAGGAATGGTTTGTGCCCCGCCCACATCAGTAATAGTGTCTCTGCCCCTCCCACATCAATAATGGCGTGTGTCTCTGCCCCTCCCACATCAGTCATATTTACCCAAAGTAATGTTTATTTCTCAGTCTTTGAGGAACACAGGAAGTCTGTCGGGTTACACCGCTACCTTCGGGGGGATTGGTCGCTGGTAAACATAACCCCTCCTACTCCCAGCATTACCCTGATTTTATTTTTATGGGGGGGGGCATAGATGCCTTTTTGGAAATTCAACTGTTTTTGCTGGGTACTTTTTTTCTCAGGTCGATACCCGCTACTGAGCTGTCCAGATTGGTGTCTCCTCAGTAATGATTTGAGGTCCTATCTGGACCCCTCAGGACTGGGTGATTGTGGGGATAGTCTAGAACATGACCTCCGGGTACTGGGTTCTGCATCGTGGTGTTTATCCACAGAGGTCCAGAACCGTGGCAAACCCCCCCCCCCCCCCCCCCCCGTCTCCAGACCTTAATCCTATAGAAAATGTATGGAGGAGGAGCTGAGACTTCGAGGATTTAGAGAAGATCTGTAAAGAAGAGAAAATCCCTCCTGAGATGTGTGGAGACCTGATCACCGACTACAAGAAACCTCTGCTTCCCAACAAGGAACCTCCCCCCAACTACTAGGGAACCTCCCCCCCAACTACTAGGGAACCTCCCCCCCAACTACTAGGGAACCTCCCCCCCAACTACTAGGGAACCTCCCCCCCAACTACTAAGGAACCTCCCCCCCAACTACTAAGGAACCTCCCCCAACTACTAAGGAACCTCCCCCAACTACTAAGGAACCTCCTCCCCAACTACTAAGGAACCTCCCCCCCAACTACTAAGGAACCTCCCCCCCAACTACTAAGGAACCTCCCCCAACTACTAAGGAACCTCCCCCAACTACTAAGGAACCTCCCCCAACTACTAAGGGACCTCCCCCAACTACTAACGAACCTCCCCCAACTACTAAGGGGGTCAAATACTTATTTCTCTTCCGTTCATGGACGGACACAGCAGCAATTGACCTTAGGGTATTATCCTTCCTTTTAAGAGAGACTAGGCAGAAAACGGCACTTTAAGTGTTAAAACACTCCACACAGCACAGTACCTCCCAGGGGGCGGATCCCCCGGGTACATCCCTCTCTCTGCCTCATGCAGCCCCAGTTTTTCTGCCTAGTGTCAGGAGATGACATGGCTCTTCTGGGCCCATGTGCTCTAGAGGATTTTTTGCTATTTTTTTTTTTTTTTTTCGTATTTATTTTATTTTTTCCTGCATTTTTGGATCCTGGGATCTACAATCAACTGCCGACTGGGTGACAGGCTGGATCCTCGATCCTTGTAGTCCCCCCATGTTCGACTATCGAGCGTGTGCCGGGCTTTAGCTACGCGCTGGGCCGTCCACGACATGCCCCGTTGCTCCAGGGGCGGCCGGTGAACTATACACTCCAGGGCACACATATGACCGGTCTCTATGGCCGTGTCACAGTGTGCCGGGCCGACAGCCATGCCGTAACTGCGCGGACGATGGTTCTGTCCGGAATGCCTTCAGCCGGAGGTCGCAGGATGGGTAAGTAGAATTCCCCTTGCCTTGGCATGGTGGTTCGGCTGGTGCATTCCTGGGGAGGTCAATCGGGGGTCCGCCCTGCTTTCCTCTCTCCCTCCTTCCCCACATTTTGGGTGGTCGGGAGGTGGGGGGTCCGCCTGGGGGGCTCCATCCGGGGGCTGCGGCTGCTGTCGGGTGCTGTGTGCTTTTTTTATTACTGCCGTGTGTGCGGGGGGAGGGGGACCTACAGGGGTCCTGCATGTTGGCTGTTTTTTTACCGTGTGTTTTGCGCTGTTTGTGTTTTACAATGTGCTCGGCTGCCATTTTGCCGGTGACGGAAGCTTTTAATAACGATTGGCGGCCATTTTCTTGTAGCCCGCATGCTGTATTTTGGATGGAAGTTTTGCCTCTAGCGGCCAGAATAACGGCGTAAATGGCTGCAGCACTCTTCCTGAGGGACGGCACAGCACGGACAGCGCTCTGAGCAGTCACAGCAGCAGTACAGCCTGGTCGGGTGGTGAGTCCTCTGGGGGGATCCCTGCTCTCTGTTGCGGCCGGGAGGGTGGCCTGTGGGTCTTGCCTTGCAGTACAAGGGTGGCATTACAGTGGGTCAGCATGGCGTCCGAACCGGAGGCTTCTCCCCCAGACATGCCGGATTTAACCCTTAGTGCCCCTGTTCCTGCGGCCTCCATGGATGCTATGACGGCAGTCCGTGAGGCGTTTGTTGCCAGGATTGAAGCGGCGAGTGGCCAGAAGGGTGGTAAAAAGCGCCCCCTCCCTCCGCCTTCTTCTGGGGATGCCTCTGACACGGAATCGGGCCCTGCTACTGTGTCCGGCTCTGGTTCCGTTATGTCAGATGATGCAGGCCTAGTTCACACGGACAGTGAGGATGACTCTGCTTCAAGGTCAGTGCATGATAAAGCGCTTGTTGGAGCTCTTATCACTGTGGTGCGGGATACTCAGAAACTTGAGGATTCGGCGGAGAAATCAGAGACGCCGGTCCCTTTTGGGTTCCTCAAGCCGCTCCGCAACGCGAAAGTGTTTCCTTGTGTTCCATATCTGGACAAAATATTGTACAAGGAATGGGATCGGCCGCAGAAAGTTTTTTCTGTCCCAAAATGCTTTGCGGTCCGTTATCTGTTTGAGGAGGATTTCCTAAAAAAGTGGACCTCTCCTCCATCTGTGGACCTCCCTGTGTCCAGACTGAACAAGGCTACCATGTTGCCTGTGGAAGGGGCTCCCGCCTTTAAGGACCCTGCAGATAGGAGAGCTGAGGCTGTGGCACGCTTCATGTTCACAGTGGTGGGGTCGGCGGTGAGACCGGTCTTGGCCGGGGCTCTAGTGTCGCAGACACTTACCGAACGAGCAAAGTCGCTGCTGCAGGAGCTGGAGGAGCAGAATGCTTCTGAGACCTGTGTGGACCTGGCCGACCAGTTGGTGCAGGCCCTCAAATTTGTCTGTGAGTTGGCCCTGGATACGCTTCCCCCTACTTTCCAGGGCCTCCACCTACGCGGTGGTGTTACGCCGCCTTGTGTGGCTGAAGTGTTGGTCTGCGGACCAGTCCTCTAAAAAGGCCTTGGTGGACTTACCCTTTAAGGGTGAATGGCTTTTTGGGGCTTCATAAAAGATGCCACGGGAGGTAATAGCACTCTGCTCCCACAGTCGGGTAAAGGTAAAGAGCCTTGCCGTAAGCAGGGGCCCTCCTTTACCGCCCCCAAGCGTTTTTTTCGCCCGCCCGGTGCAGCAGGAAAAACGTTTCCAATGTGCTAAGGCACCCGCTGAAGGGCAGAAGCGTATCTGGTACCGCAAGCCCAACAAGCCTGCGGATAAGTCAGCTTCCGCATGAAGGTCTGCCCCCGTCCGTATCTCGGGTGGGGGACCGACTTTGCGGCTCGGTGAAGGTCCCTTCTTTCTGACCGATGGGTTTGCAAAGTAGTTTCCTCGGGGTACAAGATAGAGTTTCTCTCTCGTCCACCAAACAGATTTTTTCCACTAGCTGGCCTTGCTACTATGCACCTGATATTATGTATTGCTGGAGCATTGTTATATGTTTCTGACTTACTCCTTAGTGTACGCATCCCTCGTGGTGCGTTGGGCGCCAGTTTCTGGCCACTTCCGGCGTGCGACGAGGAATGGGTTCCTCCAGCCATACACTACATGCTTTTTCATGTCTAAATTACGTTTTGTGTCGTGGAATGTACGGGGGCTTAATTCAAAAGTGAAAAGATCGTTGATGTTTGAATATTTGGCACGTCATAATCCGCATGTGATCCTACTCCAGGAAACCCACCTCCAGGGCTCTAGAGTAATGGCCCTTAAGCGGGCGAAAATCGCTTATGCTCTCCACTCCACATACTCTACTTATGCCAGGGGCACTTCCATCCTTATTGCCAAATCTGCACCAGTTGGCATTAAACATGTTAAGCTTGATCCTAATGGTTGCTTTGTGATTGTCGTTATGGAATTCATGGGTAAACCATATACGGTAACTAGCTTATATGCTCCGCCCCCATTCACTAAAGTATTCTTTGAGCGGGTAATGAACTCCATATTGGCGATAGCGGAGGGTCCCTTATTGATAGCGGGTGACTACAATACAGTATTGGATAATTCCATAGATAGGTTGCGTTGCTCTACACTACCTCCCACCCCCTTGGGATCCTTTTTAACTCAATTTGACTTGGTGGAGGTCTGGAGGTGGAAGCATGCGGATGGGAGGGAGTATTGTTGTCATTCTGAGTCTCACGGTACTTTATCCCGTATTGATTTATGTTTGGTCTCATCAGATCTGTTGAATTCGGTGACTGAGGTCAAGTACCTCCCTAGGGCGGTGTCTGATCATTCCCCTTTGTTGGTGGACCTCGCCCTGGGCACCTCTCCCTCCTCCTATCGAGTGTGGCGACTGAGCCCATTATGGTTGGCGGATGAGGTTGTGGTGAACCAGTGTATGACAGAGATGGGTTCTTACTGGGTGACTAACAGGCAGAGCGCCTCAGTTCCGATGGTGTGGGACGCCTTTAAGGCCACCACACGTGGCTCTTTTGCTGCGGCCATTGGTCAGACGCGCAAGGCCTCGCTATCGAGACTGACAGATGCAGAGAGGTCTCTCAGAGAGGCAGAGGCCGCTTATTCAGCGACCCCCTCTCCTGAGACACACGCCGCTTGGAAGCATGGGGCCAGGGAACTGGACCTGGTGCTTTTGGAGCGTACTCAGAAGAAGCTGCTGTATCAGAATCAGCGGACCTTTGAGTTTGGGGATAAAAACAGTCGCCTCCTGGCGTATCTCTCCAGACCGGACTACCAGCCTTGTAGTATACCTAGGATTAAGGATTCCGGGGGAATTGTAGTAGAACAGAATAAGGAGATCATGGAGGCCTTTGTCACATTTTATTCTTCCCTTTATGCTACTAGAGCACATTACACAATTGTGGAATTGGATGACTATCTTTCTGAAATCTCACTGCCTAGGCTTCAGGCCCAACAGGCGACACTCCTTGACGCTCCTCTGACGGCTGAGGAAATTGGGGAGGCTATCCAATCCTTTGCCAGAAACAAAACACCGGGATTGGATGGTTTCCCCATCGAGTGGTATATGCAGTACAGGGATCTGCTTGTGCCTCATCTGGGCAGGGTGTATGATTTTGCTATCAGGACGGGGCAGCTGCCGCCTTCTATGTCAGAGGCACTGATTGTCCTCATTCCTAAGCCACACAAGGATCACCTCCTCTGTGAATCTTACAGGCCGATCTCACTCATTAATTCGGACGTAAAAATTCTAGCAAAGGTACTTGCCCGGCGACTGAACACGGTCATTACTACCATTATTGGTGCAGACCAAACCGGGTTCATCCCGGGGCGATCGACCTCCATCAACCTACGTAGATTATTCACCAATCTGCAGGCAACCCATGAAGAGATGGGCTCTAGGGCCGTTCTGTCCTTAGATGCACATAAGGCATTTGACTCGGTCGAATGGCCTTACCTGCTGGAGGTCCTGGCGAAGTTTGGATTCGGCAATACCTTTATCAGGTGGGTGCAACTACTGTACTCAAAGCCCACTGCTAGACTAAGAGTGAACGCAGCCATATCTGATCCCTTTCCAATAAAGAGAGGCACCAGACAGGGGTGCCCTCTGTCGCCGCTGCTCTTTGCGCTGGCAATAGAGCCTCTGGCGGCGTTGGTGAGGTCCTGTGGGGCAGTCGCGGGGCTGACGATCGGGGGTCTAGAGGAGAAGGTATCTCTCTACGCTGATGACATGTTAATATACTTGTCGGACCCCCAGTCGTCCCTCCCGGCCCTGCTGGATCTCATTGGGAGGTTTGGCCACTTTTCGGGATTCCAGGTTAATTGGGACAAGTCCATTCTGTTTATGATGGACCAGGCGACGTCGGTCCGGCTACCACCATCTTGTCCACTACAGATAGTCAGCTCCTTCCGGTACTTAGGAGTCATAATACAACATCCCATGGCCTCCTATGTCAAGACTAATTTAGACCCCCTCATAGGGCGCTTGAAAACTACTTTCAAAACCTGGGCTAATCTTCCATTAACATTACTGGGTAGAATTAATATTTTTAAGATGATTTTCTTGCCACGATTTCTGTATGTTTTGGGTAATTCGCCAGTGTATGTCACTAAAAATAAATTCAAAGAGATAGATTCCATCCTCACCTCCTTTTTGTGGGGAGGGGGGGCGGTCAGGATTGCCAAGGACACCCTTCAGTTACCAGTACTGGAGGGCGGATTGGCCCTCCCCTGCCTTCAAATGTATTATATTGCCTCTCAATTGGCCCACGTACACTGGTGGTTTTACCCCGAAGCCAACAATGCAGCCACTGCATTGGAGGCAGCCATCCTCACCTCCTATGAATCCCTGCAAAATTTGATTCATCGTATGTCCCTTGGGGGGCGGGAGGGAACGAGTATTATAGCTATGACTCTACGGATTATTAAACTCACTAAATTGCAAGTCCCCTCCAGCAGTAATACATACTCACCGAACACTCCACTGTGGGGGAATCCGAACCTTCCGGAATTTTTCCGTAGATCGGATGGGGGATACTGGTCGAAAAGGGGGGTAAAAACTATTTTACATCTGTTCTCAGGCAATGTGTTTCGTACTTTTGAGGAATTTCGTAGAGACTATAATCTGCCACGCACGGCTTACTTCCTTTACCTACAGATACGCCACACTGCAGCAACGCAGTTTGGCCTTCGTAACATAGTCGTCCAGCTCTCTCGGCTGGAGCGACTACTAACTGACCCCTCGCACACCAAGTTAGTCTCCACATATTATGGGTCTCTCCTGCACACTACGACTCAAAGGCTGAGCAAAGCGGCTGCTAGCTGGAGAGCCGACATCCCTGAGCTGACGGAGGAGATCTGGCAGGAGGTATTGCCCCTCCAGGTCCCTTCTGTAATTTCGTCCCGTGACAAGGTAATACAGACCAAACTGTTATATAGATCCTACTTCACACCATGCTTACTGTTCAAACTGAGCAGAATCCCCTCAGCGCTATGCTCCCGATGTGGCGCGGCCGATGGAACGTTCTTTCATATGATGTGGGAGTGTGCTCCGATTAGGAAGTTCTGGTCGGAGGTCACGACCTTCATTAGCTCGCTGACTGAGATACCCAATATATGTAATCCTCTGAGGTGTTTACTGGGCCACATTGATGACGAGACTATATCTAAGAATATGCAAACCTTCCTGCGGATAGTACTGTTCTATGCTAAGAAGTCTATAACCTTCCACTGGAAGTCTCCATCCTTACCTACCATTACCTTTTGACTTACCACCATCAATCGTGCTATACCGCTGTATAAGATGACATATGAGGCCAGAGGGGGTCCATTCTTCAAGGTCTGGGGCTCTTGGGTTGATTCCGAGAGCACCATACCTCCTGCTCCTTGAACTTTGACTGATACCTCTGCCCGTTGCACCATACCTCCTGCTCCTTGAACTCTGACTGATACCTCTGCCCGTTGAATAGAACTAAGTGAGTAAATTAACGATTCTGTTGTTTTTCTCCCACCTTTCTCTTGTCTGTTTTGTATGTACAAAAATTTCAAAATAAAAATTTACCTTTAAAAAAAAAAAAAAGATTTTTTCCTTCCAACCTTCAGCTTCCTCCGGACCATCAGGAGACCCTGTCAGGGGCTGTCCAGGATCTTCTGGACAGGGGAGTGATTGTGCCGGTTCCCTCAATGGAACGGTTTCAGGGGTTTTACTCCAATCTGTTTGTAGTCCCCAAGAAGGAAGGGGTCCGTCCAATCCTCGATCTCAAGGCCCTCAACTGTTTTGTAAAGGTGCAAATGTTCAAGATGGAGTCGGTTCGCTCTGTAGTGGCGGCAGAGATTTATGCACTTTGCTGTCGGGGAGGACCAGTTTCAATTTGTGGCCCTCCCTTTCGGCTTGGCCTCGGCGCCACGGGTTTTCACCAAGGTGCTCACACCGATTCTGGCCCTGCTGAGGCAGCGTGGAATCGCTATTGTAGGATACCTGGACGACCTTCTGTGAGCTTCCTCAAGCTCAGAGTTAGAAGTGGACGTGTCTATCACCTGCCAGACCCTCCGAGAATTCGGTTGGCTATTGAATACCCAGAAGTCAGTACTGGTACCGTCTCAGCGGCTGGAATACCTGGGGTTAGTCCTGGATTCCTCGGAGGCGAGAGTCTTCCTCCCAACCGAAAAACTACAGACACTGCTGTGACGGACTTGTATGCAGTCTAATTCTCTCCCTGCTAGTAATTCTGTGTGTTAGGTGAAAAAGGTGACTTTTTGTATTCTGCTTGAACATCCATGATAATCCTACAGTGAGGCATACAAAGGGTTAATTGTAGAATGACTCTTTAACTGCTAAAATTCTAATGTCCCTTCTTAGTTAATTGATCTATTGTGTTTACCCTTAAGAGATGTGTATTGTATCATCAGTATCTAAAGAAATGTGTCTGGCAGGTTCGGTGCCAGAGGGTCTAGAGACTGACTAGTTCAAGGAGATATCATTGTTTCCAAGGATCTGTATTGGAGACCCCCCACTGTGTGAGGGGGGGCGGGGATTGTCATTGTAACAGCTTGTAACCTGCATATAATCAGCTGAATGCTGCCATTAAAGCGTGTCTCTTGTTCCAGCATTAACCTTGGCTCATGTGTGGATTATTGGGCCATCCCAGGGAGTTCTACTCATGGAATATTGGGTGATTTGCTTTTATGGGAAGAAGGGAAGGTTTGACGGGGATATCTTCCACTACCGTCACAACTGCAATCTGTGGTGAAGCGGTTGGTGACCCAGAAGTGGTCGTCGCTTCGCTTTTGCATGAGGGTTCTGGGTCTGATGGTGGCCTCTTTCGAGGCGGTTCCGTATGCTCAATTCCACACTCGAGTGTTACAGAGAGAGATTCTGTGCAGAACTGGCAGGTCGCCAAACGCTAGACCAAGGAGAATGGTCGCTACACCCGGAGGTGTTTCAGAGTCTGTGCCAAAGATGGGGCTTTCCAGACGTGGACCTTCTGGCATCCCGTCTCAATCGGAAGGTGTCACGGTTCGTGGCCAGGTCAAGAGATCCGTGGGCAGACGCGTTGGTGGCGCCATGGGGTCGCTATCGCCTAATCTACACCTTCCCTCCTCTGAAGCTTCTTCCTCGCCTGCTGCGCAGAGTGGAAGCCGAGGGGATACCAACAATCCTGATCGCACCGGATTGGCCGCGCCGTCCCTGGTACGCGGACCTGGTGCGTCTGGTGGCAGATGTCCCTTGGCGCCTACCACTGAGAGAAGATCTTCTGTCGCAGGGTCCGATCTTTCACCCTGCTTTACAGTCGCTGGCTTTAACAGTGTGGCTGTTGAGAGCCAGGTGCTGAAGGATGGAGGCCTGTCGGGCTCTGTGATCTCTACCATGCTACGAGCACGGAAGACTTCAAGGAAGATTTACCATCGTACGTGAAAGGCCTACATCTCTATGTGTGAGGAGATGAAGTGGCACCCCCGTACATACGTGATGTCCCGGATTCTGCTGTTCTTACAGTGTGGAGTGGATCAGGCTCTCGCCTTAAGTACGGTTAAGGATCAGATTTCGGCCTTGGCTGTTTACTTTCAGCGACCCTTGGCGGCGTACTCCATGGTGCGTACGTTTGTACAGGGGGTCCGGCATGTGGCCCCTCCTGTGCGTCCTCCACTGCCTCCATGGGACTTGAACTTGGTCCTTTCGGTGCTTCAAGAGGCTCCATATGAAGACATTCGAAAGATTCCTTTGTTGACTCTTTCCCAGAAGGTGGTTTTTCTGGTGGCAATTACTTCGGTAAGACGAGTTTCTGAACTGGCGGCCTTGTCTTGCAAGGCTCCTTTCTTGGTCATCCACAAGGATAAGGTGGTGCTGCGGCCGCAGTCGTCATTCCTTCCAAAGGTTGTTTCAGCTTTTCACATTAATGAGGACATTGTTTTGCCATCCTTATGTCCTCGGCCGAAGAACCCGAAGGAGGCCACTTTACATTCATTGGACGTGGTTTGGGCCCTACGGGTGTACTTGTCTGCTACGGCTCAGTTTCGGAAGTCGGACTCACTGTTTGTGTCGGTGAAGGGTCTGGCAGTCTTGTCGGCCACCATTTCTAGGTGGATCAGACAGGTCGTGCTCCAGGCCTATGCCCTAATGGGGCGGGCGCTTCCCTTTTCAAGTTACGGCGCATTCGACCAGGGCAATTGGTGCCTCTTGGGCTTTCCGCCATCAAGCGTCTGTTTTACAGGGGTGTAAGGCAGTCCACACCTTCTCAAAATTTTACAAGGTGGATGTGAGTGCATCTTTCGGATGCCTCCTTTGGCCGCAAGGTTTTACAGACAGCTGTTTAAGGTTGAAGTGCTCTGGTTTGTTTGGGGTGAAGTTTGGTGTGCTTTGTTTTTCCCACCCCTCAATTTTTGACACTGCTTGGGGTCGTCCCTAAGGTCAATGCTGCTGTGTCCGTCCATGAACGGAAGAGAAAATAGGATTTTTGTACTCCCTGTAAAATCTATTTCTCTGAGTTCATAGACGGACACAGCACCCTCCCCTCCTTTGTTTGTACTGCTTGTTACGAACTGGGGCTGCATGATGCAGAGAGAGGGATGTACCCAGGGGACCCGCCCCCTGGGAGGTACTGTGCTGTGTTTTAACACTTAAAGTGCTGTTTTCTGCCTAGTCTCTCCTAAAAGGAAGGATAATACCCTAAGGTCAATTGCTGCTGTGTCCGTCCATGAACTCTGAGAAATGGATTTTACGGTGAGTACAAAAATACTATTTTTCCTTTTTATAACATTTGTATCATGTGACTTCTCTGGAGTTTTGGTTGATATTCTGTCTCTATCATATAAAATACACCTATGAGAAAAATTATAGACCCTTCATTTCTATGTAAGGGGGGAACTTACACAATCTACAGGGGAGCCAATCAGCACTTCCCCTCTGTACCTGGAGGATGCATGGGGTGATGTAGTGAACCTGCAGATTGTAGTGAAGTATTATAGCGGTTAAATTCTTATTTGTTTATTATAATGATGATGTAAGAAATCTTCCGCAGCAACCCGATTCTTCCAGAGAGATGCACTTTATTGACTTCCAACACAGAACAAAGTCCAATACTTGCAACAGATGACAAAATCCAACAGAGTAAATAGAACTCGGAGTCCCATCTTTCCTAATCATAAAGAATGATTCCCTGTACACTGAATGGATGAGCAATTTGGCCGCCTCCATTAGGCCTTCTGCCCTCTGTCTTACAGATGACAATGACCCGAGCTGGAAACGGCTGCAGTCATAAACTGCCCTCATTTGCATTATTGAATATCAACATCCCGGAGTCACTAACTGTCCCCTTTGATATGTGGAGTAAGTCCCGCCCCCTTTGATCAACAAGTCCCCTTAACACCCTCTTGGCTAGAATGTTTGTATGTGACACACATACGCTGTGCTATACATAAAACACGATACATATAAAATATTACAACACAGATGTGTAATGATGATGTGCAAACCTTGTTCCAGCACTCGGGATGAAGACGCTCCTTCCAGAGAAGACTGGGATTCCCTGCTAAACTTCAGAGGTAAATCCTTCTCCAGGCCGGTGGAAGAATATTAGAGAAGATATCAAGGAGGTGGAGAGGTCATTGCTCTGTACAGCGGCACACAACATGCCGGGGGTTACAGCAGATCATGGCGGTCGTGTCCTGAGAATAGTCTGCTGTGGACACATTGTCTTTGCGGACATTTTCGTGAATTGCAGAAATGGCATCCTCGATCAGCGGCAACACTTGCTGAAACTCTACACTGCTGGCCTCCAGGGGCGCCTCTTCCCGCGGGTCGCGCTCAATGTTAAAGACTAAAGGAGGTTTGTGATGTCGCTCAGGTCCGATCTTCCCTTCACAGCTCAATGCTCCACCTAGAATGAGTTCCATGTCTCACAATCACAAGCAATATGTCTGAGGGCTGGGCATGGATCTAATACAATTATTGAGATACCACAGAACGAACAAAGTTCCTGTGGACAAGCCATTGGTCCAGTGTAATCCTAGACCCTTCTGAGGACCAACCATTGGTCCAGTGTAATCCTAGACCCTTTTGTGGACCAGCCATTGGTCCAGTGTAATCCTAGACCCTTCTGAGGACCAACCATTGGTCCAGTGTAATCCTAGACCCTTCTGTGGACCAGCCATTGGTCCAGTGTAATCCTAGACCCTTCTGAGGGACCAGCAATTGGTCCAGTGTAATCCTAGACCCTTCTGTGGACCAGCAATTGGTCCAGTGTAATCCTAGACCCTTCTGTGGACCAGCCATTGGTCCAGTGTAATCCTAGACCCTTCTGTGGACCAGCCATTGGTCCAGTGTAATCCTAGACCCTTCTGTGGACCAGCAATTGGTCCAGTGTAATCCTAGACCCTTCTGTGGACCAGCCATTGGTTCAGTGTAATCCTAGACCCATTGATCTGATAATATGTTGTTGTTGGCCTTCCTCAGTGAAGGGGAAGGGAGGTGAAAAGATGTGGGTTTGCAAGTCTGTAAAAGGTGTCCTGCAGGAAATTGCGGTCTGGCCAAAACACTATAATGCCAGTACTGCAGTGCAAGTGTTCTGTGATTTTATATTCCTATGTTTAGGTCTCTTTTCACCCTTTGAGGGGCACAGGATTCTTAGACAGCTGGGCTCTACTGCCGCCTGTTAGAGGGTTCAACACTGCAAGGCAGAAAACTGTAGACCCCTCCCATTACCAGCATAGTTCAGTTGTTGCTATTCTTAAAGCATGACTGTCTCTTAGTTGTACTTATCTTAAGTCCCTTTTCTTCATTGATTTCTGAGTTGTTCTGGATTAGGTCAAACTAGTCTGGGGGTCTCCTTTTTTAAGTACAGTTTTCCTAGACATTGTGTTTGTGAGTCGCAGTGTCTCTACAGGGTCAGCCTGGAAGCATTTTCTGGGTTCTGCTTCATGGTGCCTTTCATTTCTAGCTGGTGTGTCACTGCTGGGTACTGTCTGGGTCTGGTACTGTGACCCGTCCTCCAAAGACTTGCTTTACTTTGTTAGTAGGCAGTGCAGGCCAAGCATCATGTTAGGAGTAAATTTTCAGGCAGTATCTATGTTTAAGCACATTCAACCCTAACCCTAAGAGCCACATGGAACAGAGGCTCGTGTTCACCAACCATTAATTACCTGTTGATGGCTCGGTCAGCTATGACTAACGCCTTGCTCAAACTGCAGGTCTTGAGCACTGTGCCAGCTGCCCATGCTGGTACCCCTCTGGGGTCTAGTATTATACACCATGTGCTTGTTCTTGCCCTTCTGCTATTGCAGCCAAAACATTGTGTACTCTAAGCCCAGGGGAGATCACTCGGCAGCCGCGGGTAGCCCCAGAGCACAGACTTCTTTTGGCTCCTGCTCTGCATCCAGTGAGGGATCATCTCATCTCTGTCCTTTTTATCTCCTGTTGTAATGTATAGCCTTAGTATCCCCCCCCCCTTCTTCTTCTTTTTTTTTTTAACCTTTTCTGCACCCCTCAGTTTTTAACATGGAAATTAACTCTGAAGTAGAAGGAAGTTGTTTCTTCTCTAATTGGTGCAACGGCCAAGATACTAAGGTTGGAAAATTAGCCTGTTGCTGCTACTCGCCCAGTGGTGGGCCTTGGCTCCTAAAAGCGACAGTGTTTTTTATGTTTTTCTTGACCCCCTTATTTGTTATCTGTAAGGACTAGAAATACTCTAAAAGACTGTGCTAACCTGTACCTCATTGGTGCATTGGCAGAGGATTTGGTTTGGATGTAGTCTACACCTTCAGCGTTGGACCACCCAGTCTCCCACATCATTAAGAGGACCAACCTTGTGGTGGAGATGGAGAATGCTCCTTGAAGGATTCCATGGACAAATGTTTTGAGGGTTAGTCCTAGTCTATATTTGCACTCACTGGCTCTTCTATGCGTTAGGTATTGATTTTAGTACCCTTGGCCTAGACCATGGGTCTTCAAACTACGGCCCTCCAGTTGTTCAGGAACTACAATTCCCATCATGCCCAGTCATGTCTGTGAATGTCAGTGTGTTACAATGCCTCATGGAATGTGTAGTTCTACAACAGCTGGAGGGCCGTAGTTTGAGGATCCCTGGCCTAGACTCTCTCAACCGTTGGTCCAAATCATAGTATTGAGATTGTGTTCATTCAGAAGTTGACCAACAGATGGGGGATTTTGGAAACCATGTGGTCCCCATGTTGAGTTGTATCTGTGTTGTCGTGGGATAGCATTCGCTTGCTTTTGTACAACAGCCTGATTTTGTTGCAAATGCACAGAACACTTCAGCTTAAGTGGGATGGGATGACGGAGCAGGCTTCCCTTTATTTTATATGCCCTTTGTTGGGGTATCTGTTCCATCCTGGACCTAAAGGCCCTCAATTTGTTCATTTGTGTCCACAAGTTCTGGATGGAGTTCAGATTTGTAGCCTTTCTTTTCACATTGTCTTCTGTACCTTTTTGGTGTTAATCAAGTTGCTGGCTCCAGTCTTGGCCTTAAAGAACAATGTGTCATTTACCGGAAAATCTGCGAGATTGTGGAAGGATCCTGAACCTCCACCCCATCATCTGGACTAGATCTTGGATACCTCCCTGACCCTAGTGTTTATCCCCGCAGAAAAACTGCTGATGCTCCAGTCTCCGATCTGTGCATTGTGGTCCTAGAATCCATCGATAGAGCCACTGGTGGCTTTATCAGATCTTCATTCAAGCCCATGGCCACAAGGATTGGGCTCTCCCCTTTCTTCTCAAAGCTTACTCCACCAGTGCTAGGAGAGTTTCTTTTCTAGGTTTCCGAGGCTGCCATCTTGTCCTCTCTTCACACATTTGATATGTTCCATCAGATGCATTTTTTGGCCTCGGTCAATGCTAGCTTTGAGAGTTGACTACAGTTATTTTGCCTTGTTGGACCTTTTAGGCTGTGTTGCCTGCCTTTCTGTTAGACTGCCTTTGCACCTCCTGTTGTCTAAGAATCCTCAAGTCTAAGTGCTCCTCATTTGTGCTTCTGGCCATTGCTCCTGGTACTGCATGCTACAGACTGAGCACGCACATTGAGGGAAGGGTTGAAAGGCTGGCTTAGACTTTTGGCAGAAAATCCAATTTACCAACCAATTCTGTGTCCCTCAATGGGTAACAACAAGAGGGTTTTATGGTGAGGACAAACTTTTTATTAGTAAAATATTATAATAATAAAATGATATAAAGGTTAATCCTTTATTTTTGATAGCGGAGGGATGTTAGAACCCCCTTCGGGCTTTTATTGCTTCTCAATTTATACCATTATTCTTTGAAATTGAAAGGAAATCCCTTCTATTGCTTGTCCCCAGAACAGCAATAGAGGGGAGCTCTTCTCATGGGGACACCAGTTTTAGTGACAATCGCCCCCCACGTCTTGTGATGAGGGGTTATAATCCTTACTCTATTCTAAATGAGAACAAAAGGTTTGCTTTTAGGACTACTTTAAACCTTACCTGTGGTATAAAAAGCCTTGTATGGACCCAACCGAATTGCTTCTATGTTTCCAAACTGCCCGCCTGCCCCGCTGTTGGGGTGATAAAGGATCTAAAGAAGAAAATCAAAGATGTTATTTGTATGAGATATAGAAAGTTTTCCTTTGTTTCCTGGCACCTGAGATAATCCTCTACCTGCTCATTGTAGAGCCCAGCCAATAAATATAATGCCCCCCACAGTGTGCAGCTGAGATAATCCTCTACCTGCTCATTGTAGAGCCCAGACAAGAAATATAATGCCCCCCACAGTGTGCAGCTGAGATAATCCTCTACCTGCTCATTGTAGAGCCCAGCCAAGAAATATAATGCCCCCCACAGTGTGCAGCTGCCATTAGAGATAAACACAAAGCCTTGGTTGTCATCCAGCAGTGTGACCGGGACAAGAGGCCTGGGGTCAGTGAAAAGCCGTGGCTTCCTCTGCAGGTGCCAGCGAAGGTGTCCAAGAAATACAGACTGAACCCCCCAATCTCCACTCTTCAAAGAAAGATGAGCTCATTGGGTGTTGGTTCCTCTGATCTTCCTATAACCCAAAACAGCTGGAGAGGTGAGACTCATCAACAGGCTCTGCTTCCTTCTCAAACACTCATCTAATGCCAGTACATACCTGGTGTCCTTTCTGTGCCCCTCCACGGAGGATGGCAGAGATGTCTATACCGTCATACTGCCGATTGGCTGGCAGAGTGCCATTTGCAAGAGTCACTATGGTGGGGAAAATGTCCAGCATACTGGAAGAAAAAGAGCCAGGAAAGTTCTGATTGTTAATCGCATGGAGAGACAGATATATGCCGAAATCAATAAACAGCCTATTGCCATCCTCCACCTATTACCTGACCTGGGCTGAATCGTGGACACGAGCCACGAAATGGATTGCCGGATAGTAAGGGTAACCCTAATCTGTAATAGCTGAAGCCACGTATGTCTGTTGTCACTGGCCAATCAGCTCTCAATGCCATTCTGTTCACCTGCAGGCTTCCGCCATTTTATTATTGGCAACCTATGATTTGGGGACCAATCCCAGCATAGCCAATCTGGTCCAATTCAAAGGGAAGAAACTTTGGAAGTGCTCTGTAGACATTCACATGCCATTCCCCGGGAACAATATCCAGCCTGTTCTAGGTATTGACCCATATTGCCCCTCTGCCATGACCTGTCATAGAGGTGGAAGTGGGTGGGGAGGGCGATGTGACCTTTTCTACTATGGATTGGGGTGGAGTCTGGCTGGGGTGATATTTATTTATCTAGTAAGTGAGGACACGATGGTCCAAAGTCCGTGTTCCAAATCACGCTGTACATGTTATCTGATCTGGAACATACTAATAACACGCTGCTGAGTGTATCTCCCCCTCTCGTGGGTTCCACCGTCTGTGCTTACACTGGAGCTAGAAGAAGCTTGGCTTCCTACATTCTACACCTCTATGGGGGCCGTGCTTTTGTCTCAGAAATGTAGGGATGGGTGACCAGATGGACACTTTACAACCCAATCACCTCCATGCAATGCAGATTAGACCATAAATCGCCATCCTTCCAGGGCACACGGGGGGCTGCAGTAGTGTATGGTGGTGGTACCCTCTGGTCGTGTTGTATAGTAGGGGACACGGGGGGCTGCAGTAGTGTATGGTGGTGGTACCCTCTGGTCGTGTTGTATAGTAGGGGACACGGGGGGGCTGCAGTAGTGTATGGTGGTGGTACCCTCTGGTCGTGTTGTATAGTAGGGGACACGGGGGGGCTGCAGTAGTGTATGGTGGTGGTACCCTCTGGTCGTGTTGTATAGCAGGGGACACGGGGGGGCTGCAGTAGTGTATGGTGGTGGTACCCTCTGGTCGTGTTGTATAGTAGGGGACACGGGGGGGCTGCAGTAGTGTATGGTGGTGGTACCCTCTGGTCGTGTTGTATAGTAGGGGACACGGGGGGGCTGCAGTAGTGTATGGTGGTGGTACCCTCTGGTCGTGTTGTATAGTAGGGGACACGGGGGGGCTGCAGTAGTGTATGGTGGTGGTACCCTCTGGTCGTGTTGTATAGCAGGGCACACGGGGGGCTGCAGTAGTACCCTCTGGTCGTGTTGTATAGTAGGGGACACGGGGGGGCTGCAGTAGTGTATGGTGGTGGTACCCTCTGGTCGTGTTGTATAGTAGGGGACACGGGGGGGCTGCAGTAGTGTATGGTGGTGGTACCCTCTGGTCGTGTTGTATAGCAGGGGACACGGGGGGGCTGCAGTAGTGTATGGTGGTGGTACCCTCTGGTCGTGTTGTATAGTAGGGGACACGGGGGGGCTGCAGTAGTGTATGGTGGTGGTACCCTCTGGTCGTGTTGTATAGTAGGGGACACGGGGGGGCTGCAGTAGTGTATGGTGGTGGTACCCTCTGGTCGTGTTGTATAGTAGGGGACACGGGGGGGCTGCAGTAGTGTATGGTGGTGGTACCCTCTGGTCGTGTTGTATAGTAGGGGACACGGGGGGCAGCAGTAGTGTATGGTGGTGGTACCCTCTGGTCGTGTTGTATAGTAGGGGACACGGGGGGGCTGCAGTAGTGTATGGTGGTGGTACCCTCTGGTCGTGTTGTATAGCAGGGCACACGGGGGGGCTGCAGTAGTGTATGGTGGTGGTACCCTCTGGTCGTGTTGTATAGTAGGGGACACGGGGGGGCTGCAGTAGTGTATGGTGGTGGTACCCTCTGGTCGTGTTGTATAGCAGGGCACACGGGGGGCTGCAGTAGTGTATGGTGGTGGTACCCTCTGGTCGTGTTGTATAGCAGGGGACACGGGGGGGCTGCAGTAGTGTATGGTGGTGGTACCCTCTGGTCGTGTTGTATAGCAGGGGACACGGGGGGGCTGCAGTAGTGTATGGTGGTGGTACCCTCTGGTCGTGTTGTATAGTAGGGGACACGGGGGGGCTGCAGTAGTGTATGGTGGTGGTACCCTCTGGTCGTGTTGTATAGTAGGGGACACGGGGGGGCTGCAGTAGTGTATGGTGGTGGTACCCTCTGGTCGTGTTGTATAGCAGGGGACACGGGGGGGCTGCAGTAGGGTATGGTGGTGGTACCCTCTGGTCGTGTTGTATAGCAGGGGACACGGGGGGGCTGCAGTAGTGTATGGTGGTGGTACCCTCTGGTCGTGTTGTATAGCAGGGCACACGGGGGGCTGCAGTAGTACCCTCTGGTCGTGTTGTATAGTAGGGGACACGGGGGGGATGCAGTAGTGTATGGTGGTGGTACCCTCTGGTCGTGTTGTATAGTAGGGGACACGGGGGGGCTGCAGTAGTGTATGGTGGTGGTACCCTCTGGTCGTGTTGTATAGCAGGGGACACGGGGGGGGCTGCAGTAGTGTATGGTGGTGGTACCCTCTGGTCGTGTTGTATAGTAGGGGACACGGGGGGCTGCAGTAGTGTATGGTGGTGGTACCCTCTGGTCGTGTTGTATAGCAGGGGACACGGGGGGGCTGCAGTAGTGTATGGTGGTGGTACCCTCTGGTCGTGTTGTATAGTAGGGGACACGGGGGGGCTGCAGTAGTGTATGGTGGTGGTACCCTCTGGTCGTGTTGTACAGCAGGGGACACGGGGGGGCTGCAGTAGTGTATGGTGGTGGTACCCTCTGGTCGTGTTGTATAGCAGGGGACACGGGGGGGCTGCAGTAGTGTATGGTGGTGGTACCCTCTGGTCGTGTTGTATAGCAGGGCACACGGGGGGCTGCAGTAGTACCCTCTGGTCGTGTTGTATAGTAGGGGACACGGGGGGGCTGCAGTAGTGTATGGTGGTGGTACCCTCTGGTCGTGTTGTATAGTAGGGGACACGGGGGGGCTGCAGTAGTGTATGGTGGTGGTACCCTCTGGTCGTGTTGTATAGCAGGGGACACGGGGGGGGGCTGCAGTAGTGTATGGTGGTGGTACCCTCTGGTCGTGTTGTATAGTAGGGGACACGGGGGGGCTGCAGTAGTGTATGGTGGTGGTACCCTCTGGTCGTGTTGTATAGTAGGGGACATGGGGGGGCTGCAGTAGTGTATGGTGGTGGTACCCTCTGGTCGTGTTGTATAGTAGGGGACACGGGGGGGCTGCAGTAGTGTATGGTGGTGGTACCCTCTGGTCGTGTTGTATAGCAGGGGACACGGGGGGGCTGCAGTAGTGTATGGTGGTGGTACCCTCTGGTCGTGTTGTATAGTAGGGGACACGGGGGGGCTGCAGTAGTGTATGGTGGTGGTACCCTCTGGTCGTGTTGTATAGTAGGGGACACGGGGGGGCTGCAGTAGTGTATGGTGGTGGTACCCTCTGGTCGTGTTGTATAGCAGGGGACACGGGGGGGGCTGCAGTAGTGTATGGTGGTGGTACCCTCTGGTCGTGTTGTATAGTAGGGGACACGGGGGGGCTGCAGTAGTGTATGGTGGTGGTACCCTCTGGTCGTGTTGTATAGCAGGGGACACGGGGGGGGCTGCAGTAGTGTATGGTGGTGGTACCCTCTGGTCGTGTTGTATAGTAGGGGACACGGGGGGGCTGCAGTAGTGTATGGTGGTAGTACCCTCTGGTCGTGTTGTACAGCAGAGGACACGGGGGGCTGCAGTAGTGTATGGTGGTGGTACCCTCTGGTCGTGTTGTATAGTAGGGGACACGGGGGGGCTGCAGTAGTGTATGGTGGTGGTACCCTCTGGTCGTGTTGTATAGCAGGGCACACGGGGGGGCTGCAGTAGTGTATGGTGGTGGTACCCTCTGGTCGTGTTGTACAGCAGGGCACACGGGGGGCTGCAGTAGTGTATGGTGGTGGTACCCTCTGGTCGTGTTGTATAGTAGGGGACACGGGGGGGGCTGCAGTAGTGTATGGTGGTGGTACCCTCTGGTCGTGTTGTATAGTAGGGGACACGGGGGGGCTGCAGTAGTGTATGGTGGTGGTACCCTCTGGTCGTGTTGTATAGTAGGGGACACGGGGGGCAGCAGTAGTGTATGGTGGTGGTACCCTCTGGTCGTGTTGTATAGTAGGGGACACGGGGGGGCTGCAGTAGTGTATGGTGGTGGTACCCTCTGGTCGTGTTGTATAGCAGGGCACACGGGGGGGCTGCAGTAGTGTATGGTGGTGGTACCCTCTGGTCGTGTTGTATAGTAGGGGACACGGGGGGGCTGCAGTAGTGTATGGTGGTGGTACCCTCTGGTCGTGTTGTACAGCAGGGCACACGGGGGGCTGCAGTAGTGTATGGTGGTGGTACCCTCTGGTCGTGTTGTATAGCAGGGGACACGGGGGGGCTGCAGTAGTGTATGGTGGTGGTACCCTCTGGTCGTGTTGTATAGCAGGGGACACGGGGGGGCTGCAGTAGTGTATGGTGGTGGTACCCTCTGGTCGTGTTGTATAGTAGGGGACACGGGGGGGCTGCAGTAGTGTATGGTGGTGGTACCCTCTGGTCGTGTTGTATAGTAGGGGACACGGGGGGGCTGCAGTAGTGTATGGTGGTGGTACCCTCTGGTCGTGTTGTATAGCAGGGGACACGGGGGGGCTGCAGTAGTGTATGGTGGTGGTACCCTCTGGTCGTGTTGTATAGCAGGGGACACGGGGGGGCTGCAGTAGTGTATGGTGGTGGTACCCTCTGGTCGTGTTGTATAGCAGGGCACACGGGGGGCTGCAGTAGTACCCTCTGGTCGTGTTGTATAGTAGGGGACACGGGGGGGCTGCAGTAGTGTATGGTGGTGGTACCCTCTGGTCGTGTTGTATAGTAGGGGACACGGGGGGGGGCTGCAGTAGTGTATGGTGGTGGTACCCTCTGGTCGTGTTGTATAGCAGGGGACACGGGGGGGGCTGCAGTAGTGTATGGTGGTGGTACCCTCTGGTCGTGTTGTATAGTAGGGGACACGGGGGGCTGCAGTAGTGTATGGTGGTGGTACCCTCTGGTCGTGTTGTATAGTAGGGGACACGGGGGGGCTGCAGTAGTGTATGGTGGTGGTACCCTCTGGTCGTGTTGTATAGTAGGGGACATGGGGGGGCTGCAGTAGTGTATGGTGGTGGTACCCTCTGGTCGTGTTGTATAGTAGGGGACACGGGGGGGCTGCAGTAGTGTATGGTGGTGGTACCCTCTGGTCGTGTTGTATAGTAGGGGACACGGGGGGGCTGCAGTAGTGTATGGTGGTGGTACCCTCTGGTCGTGTTGTATAGTAGGGGACACGGGGGGGGCTGCAGTAGTGTATGGTGGTGGTACCCTCTGGTCGTGTTGTATAGTAGGGGACACGGGGGGGCTGCAGTAGTGTATGGTGGTGGTACCCTCTGGTCGTGTTGTATAGCAGGGCACACGGGGGGGCTGCAGTAGTGTATGGTGGTGGTACCCTCTGGTCGTGTTGTATAGCAGGGCACACGGGGGGGCTGCAGTAGTGTATGGTGGTGGTACCCTCTGGTCGTGTTGTACAGCAGGGCACACGGGGGGCTGCAGTAGTGTATGGTGGTGGTACCCTCTGGTCGTGTTGTATAGTAGGGGACACGGGGGGGCTGCAGTAGTGTATGGTGGTGGTACCCTCTGGTCGTGTTGTATAGTAGGGGACACGGGGGGGCTGCAGTAGTGTATGGTGGTGGTACCCTCTGGTCGTGTTGTATAGCAGGGGACACGGGGGGGCTGCAGTAGTGTATGGTGGTGGTACCCTCTGGTCGTGTTGTATAGTAGGGGACACGGGGGGGCTGCAGTAGTGTATGGTGGTGGTACCCTCTGGTCGTGTTGTATAGTAGGGGACACGGGGGGGCTGCAGTAGTGTATGGTGGTGGTACCCTCTGGTCGTGTTGTATAGTAGGGGACACGGGGGGGCTGCAGTAGTGTATGGTGGTGGTACCCTCTGGTCGTGTTGTATAGTAGGGGACACGGGGGGGCTGCAGTAGTGTATGGTGGTGGTACCCTCTGGTGGTGTTGTATAGTAGGGGACACGGGGGGGCTGCAGTAGTGTATGGTGGTGGTACCCTCTGGTCGTGTTGTATAGTAGGGGACATGGGGGGGCTGCAGTAGTGTATGGTGGTGGTACCCTCTGGTCGTGTTGTATAGTAGGGGACACGGGGGGGGCTGCAGTAGTGTATGGTGGTGGTACCCTCTGGTCGTGTTGTATAGTAGGGCACACGGGGGGCTGCAGTAGTGTATGGTGGTGGTACCCTCTGGTCGTGTTGTATAGTAGGGGACATGGGGGGGGCTGCAGTAGTGTATGGTGGTGGTACCCTCTGGTCGTGTTGTATAGTAGGGGACACGGGGGGGCTGCAGTAGTGTATGGTGGTGGTACCCTCTGGTCGTGTTGTATAGTAGGGGACACGGGGGGGCTGCAGTAGTGTATGGTGGTGGTACCCTCTGGTCGTGTTGTATAGTAGGGGACATGGGGGGGCTGCAGTAGTGTATGGTGGTGGTACCCTCTGGTCGTGTTGTATAGTAGGGGACACGGGGGGGCTGCAGTAGTGTATGGTGGTGGTACCCTCTGGTCGTGTTGTATAGCAGGGGACACGGGGGGGCTGCAGTAGTGTATGGTGGTGGTACCCTCTGGTCGTGTTGTATAGTAGGGGACACGGGGGGGCTGCAGTAGTGTATGGTGGTGGTACCCTCTGGTCGTGTTGTATAGTAGGGGACACGGGGGGGCTGCAGTAGTGTATGGTGGTGGTACCCTCTGGTCGTGTTGTATAGCAGGGGACACGGGGGGGGCTGCAGTAGTGTATGGTGGTGGTACCCTCTGGTCGTGTTGTATAGTAGGGGACAGGGGGGGGCTGCAGTAGTGTATGGTGGTGGTACCCTCTGGTCGTGTTGTATAGCAGGGGACACGGGGGGGGCTGCAGTAGTGTATGGTGGTGGTACCCTCTGGTCGTGTTGTATAGTAGGGGACACGGGGGGGCTGCAGTAGTGTATGGTGGTAGTACCCTCTGGTCGTGTTGTACAGCAGAGGACACGGGGGGCTGCAGTAGTGTATGGTGGTGGTACCCTCTGGTCGTGTTGTATAGTAGGGGACACGGGGGGGCTGCAGTAGTGTATGGTGGTGGTACCCTCTGGTCGTGTTGTATAGCAGGGCACACGGGGGGGCTGCAGTAGTGTATGGTGGTGGTACCCTCTGGTCGTGTTGTACAGCAGGGCACACGGGGGGCTGCAGTAGTGTATGGTGGTGGTACCCTCTGGTCGTGTTGTATAGTAGGGGACACGGGGGGGCTGCAGTAGTGTATGGTGGTGGTACCCTCTGGTCGTGTTGTATAGTAGGGGACACGGGGGGGCTGCAGTAGTGTATGGTGGTGGTACCCTCTGGTCGTGTTGTATAGTAGGGGACACGGGGGGCAGCAGTAGTGTATGGTGGTGGTACCCTCTGGTCGTGTTGTATAGTAGGGGACACGGGGGGGCTGCAGTAGTGTATGGTGGTGGTACCCTCTGGTCGTGTTGTATAGCAGGGCACACGGGGGGGCTGCAGTAGTGTATGGTGGGGGTACCCTCTGGTCGTGTTGTATAGTAGGGGACACGGGGGGGCTGCAGTAGTGTATGGTGGTGGTACCCTCTGGTCGTGTTGTACAGCAGGGCACACGGGGGGCTGCAGTAGTGTATGGTGGTGGTACCCTCTGGTCGTGTTGTATAGCAGGGGACACGGGGGGGCTGCAGTAGTGTATGGTGGTGGTACCCTCTGGTCGTGTTGTATAGCAGGGGACACGGGGGGGCTGCAGTAGTGTATGGTGGTGGTACCCTCTGGTCGTGTTGTATAGTAGGGGACACGGGGGGGCTGCAGTAGTGTATGGTGGTGGTACCCTCTGGTCGTGTTGTATAGTAGGGGACACGGGGGGGCTGCAGTAGTGTATGGTGGTGGTACCCTCTGGTCGTGTTGTATAGTAGGGGACACGGGGGGGGCTGCAGTAGTGTATGGTGGTGGTACCCTCTGGTCGTGTTGTATAGCAGGGGACACGGGGGGCTGCAGTAGTACCCTCTGGTCGTGTTGTATAGCAGGGGACACGGGGGGGCTGCAGTAGTGTATGGTGGTGGTACCCTCTGGTCGTGTTGTATAGTAGGGGACACGGGGGGGCTGCAGTAGTGTATGGTGGTGGTACCCTCTGGTCGTGTTGTATAGCAGGGCACACGGGGGGGCTGCAGTAGTGTATGGTGGTGGTACCCTCTGGTCGTGTTGTATAGTAGGGGACACGGGGGGGCTGCAGTAGTGTATGGTGGTGGTACCCTCTGGTCGTGTTGTACAGCAGGGCACACGGGGGGCTGCAGTAGTGTATGGTGGTGGTACCCTCTGGTCGTGTTGTATAGCAGGGGACACGGGGGGCTGCAGTAGTGTATGGTGGTGGTACCCTCTGGTCGTGTTGTATAGTAGGGGACACGGGGGGGCTGCAGTAGTGTATGGTGGTGGTACCCTCTGGTCGTGTTGTACAGCAGGGCACACGGGGGGCTGCAGTAGTGTATGGTGGTGGTACCCTCTGGTCGTGTTGTATAGCAGGGGACACGGGGGGCTGCAGTAGTGTATGGTGGTGGTACCCTCTGGTCGTGTTGTATAGTAGGGGACACGGGGGGGCTGCAGTAGTGTATGGTGGTGGTACCCTCTGGTCGTGTTGTATAGTAGGGGACACGGGGGGGCTGCAGTAGTGTATGGTGGTGGTACCCTCTGGTCGTGTTGTATAGTAGGGGACACGGGGGGGCTGCAGTAGTGTATGGTGGTGGTACCCTCTGGTCGTGTTGTATAGCAGGGGACACGGGGGGGCTGCAGTAGTGTATGGTGGTGGTACCCTCTGGTCGTGTTGTATAGCAGGGGACACGGGGGGGCTGCAGTAGTGTATGGTGGTGGTACCCTCTGGTCGTGTTGTATAGCAGGGCACACGGGGGGCTGCAGTAGTACCCTCTGGTCGTGTTGTATAGTAGGGGACACGGGGGGGGCTGCAGTAGTGTATGGTGGTGGTACCCTCTGGTCGTGTTGTATAGTAGGGGACACGGGGGGGCTGCAGTAGTGTATGGTGGTGGTACCCTCTGGTCGTGTTGTATAGCAGGGGACACGGGGGGGGCTGCAGTAGTGTATGGTGGTGGTACCCTCTGGTCGTGTTGTATAGTAGGGGACACGGGGGGCTGCAGTAGTGTATGGTGGTGGTACCCTCTGGTCGTGTTGTATAGCAGGGGACACGGGGGGCTGCAGTAGTGTATGGTGGTGGTACCCTCTGGTCGTGTTGTATAGTAGGGGACACGGGGGGGCTGCAGTAGTGTATGGTGGTGGTACCCTCTGGTCGTGTTGTATAGTAGGGGACATGGGGGGGCTGCAGTAGTGTATGGTGGTGGTACCCTCTGGTCGTGTTGTATAGTAGGGGACACGGGGGGGCTGCAGTAGTGTATGGTGGTGGTACCCTCTGGTCGTGTTGTATAGCAGGGGACACGGGGGGGCTGCAGTAGTGTATGGTGGTGGTACCCTCTGGTCGTGTTGTATAGTAGGGGACACGGGGGGGCTGCAGTAGTGTATGGTGGTGGTACCCTCTGGTCGTGTTGTATAGTAGGGGACACGGGGGGGCTGCAGTAGTGTATGGTGGTGGTACCCTCTGGTCGTGTTGTATAGCAGGGGACACGGGGGGGGCTGCAGTAGTGTATGGTGGTGGTACCCTCTGGTCGTGTTGTATAGTAGGGGACACGGGGGGGCTGCAGTAGTGTATGGTGGGGGTACCCTCTGGTCGTGTTGTATAGCAGGGGACACGGGGGGGGCTGCAGTAGTGTATGGTGGTGGTACCCTCTGGTCGTGTTGTATAGTAGGGGACACGGGGGGGCTGCAGTAGTGTATGGTGGTAGTACCCTCTGGTCGTGTTGTACAGCAGGGGACACGGGGGGCTGCAGTAGTGTATGGTGGTGGTACCCTCTGGTCGTGTTGTATAGTAGGGGACACGGGGGGGCTGCAGTAGTGTATGGTGGTGGTACCCTCTGGTCGTGTTGTATAGCAGGGCACACGGGGGGGCTGCAGTAGTGTATGGTGGTGGTACCCTCTGGTCGTGTTGTACAGCAGGGCACACGGGGGGCTGCAGTAGTGTATGGTGGTGGTACCCTCTGGTCGTGTTGTATAGTAGGGGACACGGGGGGGCTGCAGTAGTGTATGGTGGTGGTACCCTCTGGTCGTGTTGTATAGTAGGGGACACGGGGGGGCTGCAGTAGTGTATGGTGGTGGTACCCTCTGGTCGTGTTGTATAGCAGGGGACACGGGGGGGCTGCAGTAGTGTATGGTGGTGGTACCCTCTGGTCGTGTTGTATAGTAGGGGACACGGGGGGGCTGCAGTAGTGTATGGTGGTGGTACCCTCTGGTCGTGTTGTATAGTAGGGGACACGGGGGGGCTGCAGTAGTGTATGGTGGTGGTACCCTCTGGTCGTGTTGTATAGTAGGGGACACGGGGGGGCTGCAGTAGTGTATGGTGGTGGTACCCTCTGGTCGTGTTGTATAGTAGGGCACACGGGGGGGCTGCAGTAGTGTATGGTGGTGGTACCCTCTGGTCGTGTTGTATAGTAGGGGACACGGGGGGGCTGCAGTAGTGTATGGTGGTGGTACCCTCTGGTCGTGTTGTATAGTAGGGGACATGGGGGGGCTGCAGTAGTGTATGGTGGTGGTACCCTCTGGTCGTGTTGTATAGTAGGGGACACGGGGGGGCTGCAGTAGTGTATGGTGGTGGTACCCTCTGGTCGTGTTGTATAGTAGGGCACACGGGGGGCTGCAGTAGTGTATGGTGGTGGTACCCTCTGGTCGTGTTGTATAGTAGGGGACATGGGGGGGCTGCAGTAGTGTATGGTGGTGGTACCCTCTGGTCGTGTTGTATAGTAGGGGACACGGGGGGGGGCTGCAGTAGTGTATGGTGGTGGTACCCTCTGGTCGTGTTGTATAGCAGGGGACACGGGGGGGCTGCAGTAGTGTATGGTGGTGGTACCCTCTGGTCGTGTTGTATAGCAGGGGACACGGGGGGGCTGCAGTAGTGTATGGTGGTGGTACCCTCTGGTCGTGTTGTATAGTAGGGGACACGGGGGGGCTGCAGTAGTGTATGGTGGTGGTACCCTCTGGTCGTGTTGTATAGTAGGGGACACGGGGGGGCTGCAGTAGTGTATGGTGGTGGTACCCTCTGGTCGTGTTGTATAGTAGGGGACACGGGGGGGCTGCAGTAGTGTATGGTGGTGGTACCCTCTGGTCGTGTTGTATAGTAGGGGACACGGGGGGGCTGCAGTAGTGTATGGTGGTGGTACCCTCTGGTCGTGTTGTACAGCAGGGCACACGGGGGGCTGCAGTAGTGTATGGTGGTGGTACCCTCTGGTCGTGTTGTATAGCAGGGGACACGGGGGGGCTGCAGTAGTGTATGGTGGTGGTACCCTCTGGTCGTGTTGTATAGCAGGGGACACGGGGGGGCTGCAGTAGTGTATGGTGGTGGTACCCTCTGGTCGTGTTGTATAGTAGGGGACACGGGGGGGCTGCAGTAGTGTATGGTGGTGGTACCCTCTGGTCGTGTTGTATAGTAGGGGACACGGGGGGCTGCAGTAGTGTATGGTGGTGGTACCCTCTGGTCGTGTTGTATAGTAGGGGACACGGGGGGGCTGCAGTAGTGTATGGTGGTGGTACCCTCTGGTCGTGTTGTATAGCAGGGGACACGGGGGGGCTGCAGTAGTGTATGGTGGTGGTACCCTCTGGTCGTGTTGTATAGCAGGGGACACGGGGGGGCTGCAGTAGTGTATGGTGGTGGTACCCTCTGGTCGTGTTGTATAGTAGGGGACACGGGGGGGCTGCAGTAGTGTATGGTGGTGGTACCCTCTGGTCGTGTTGTATAGCAGGGGACACGGGGGGGCTGCAGTAGTGTATGGTGGTGGTACCCTCTGGTCGTGTTGTATAGCAGGGGACACGGGGGGGGCTGCAGTAGTGTATGGTGGTGGTACCCTCTGGTCGTGTTGTATAGTAGGGGACACGGGGGGGCTGCAGTAGTGTATGGTGGTGGTACCCTCTGGTCGTGTTGTATAGTAGGGGACATGGGGGGGCTGCAGTAGTGTATGGTGGTGGTACCCTCTGGTCGTGTTGTATAGTAGGGGACACGGGGGGGCTGCAGTAGTGTATGGTGGTGGTACCCTCTGGTCGTGTTGTATAGCAGGGCACACGGGGGGGCTGCAGTAGTGTATGGTGGTGGTACCCTCTGGTCGTGTTGTATAGCAGGGGACACGGGGGGGCTGCAGTAGTGTATGGTGGTGGTACCCTCTGGTCGTGTTGTACAGCAGGGCACACGGGGGGCTGCAGTAGTGTATGGTGGTGGTACCCTCTGGTCGTGTTGTATAGTAGGGCACACGGGGGGCTGCAGTAGTGTATGGTGGTGGTACCCTCTGGTCGTGTTGTATAGTAGGGCACACGGGGGGCTGCAGTAGTGTATGGTGGTGGTACCCTCTGGTCGTGTTGTATAGTAGGGGACATGGGGGGGCTGCAGTAGTGTATGGTGGTGGTACCCTCTGGTCGTGTTGTATAGTAGGGCACACGGGGGGCTGCAGTAGTGTATGGTGGTGGTACCCTCTGGTCGTGTTGTATAGCAGGGGACACGGGGGGGCTGCAGTAGTGTATGGTGGTGGTACCCTCTGGTCGTGTTGTATAGCAGGGCACACGGGGGGGCTGCAGTAGTGTATGGTGGTGGTACCCTCTGGTCGTGTTGTACAGCAGGGGTTCCTGGATCACATGACTGGCTAAATACTTTGGCTGCAACTAACGATTATTTGGCCGATTATTGTTTCGATTAATTGGTTAATTACCTTAAAAAAAGTGTGGTGTATAATTTATTTAAAGTTTATGTAAAGTCTAAAAAAGGCAATTTATTCTAAAATATCTCTATGCAGTTTTCTTTTGATCTGTTTCTGAAGTGCGTTTTGATTTTTGCGCACGTCATTTTGCTGCGATTTGCGTGTTTACTTTTTTTCTTGCCAGTTTGTTGGGTAGATGAAAAAAACACACATTGCTGCAAAAACACATTCCATGCTTTTTTGCAGCGTCTCCATTGTAGTAAATATTGAACCACAAAAAGCATGGAAAATCCCCGCCCCTTTCCAAATAACGCAAAAAAATCCTGGATGTGAGCGTGTCCAATAGGAAACCATGGAAATGAACATCGGTGTGAATCGGGCCTGAGACATTTGGTCACATGATTACAAAGAGAGCAAATTATTCGTGGCTGTAAGGGGCTCATATTTTCGTAATATTTACAGTAGCGATTATTTGCTCTTTTTGTAAAGGGCTCATTTTAGTTTTGTAAACCCTGTCATGTGATTGGCCGATTAAACGATTATGAAAATAGTAAACGATTTGTTTGAACTGAACATCCAGATGTTGGTTCCACTATGGCAGTTCTAGTCGCCACCGAGGTGGTTCCACCTGCAATGGTTTCTTTGGAGGGGCATGCTGGGCAAAAATGGGGCATGCTGGGTAAACATGGGGCATGCTGGGTAAATATGGAGCCTTTACTTACCTCACTAGTGCAGAGCTTGTCTTGTTTTCTGGAACCACCTCTGGCCAGTAGACAATGGTGGGGACACGATGACCACCTTCCCATGTTGTCCGTTTTGCTGCACTACCACCTGGGAAGAGAAGACTCTGCATCAATCTGTGTCCTGATTGGATCGTCCATCACAGATTTACAGTCATTGTATCTCCTCCCAGAGAAAACAACTCTTCCTTGATCCCAAGGATGCCCCATATTATGATACTAGGGCTGTTGTGGATGATCCAACAAAGGAACTCGGTGTGGAGTGAGGTTCTTATCCTCATTACTTTCATGTGATGATGGACCAGAATGGGCTTCTTGAACCCCGAAGTCCAGAGATCTAATGGAAGTGCTAGTCTGGAGTGCTGCATTGGGGTTGTGTCACATAGTGTGGCCCTTCCTCACCCACTAGGCCTATCGCTGTCCCTGCAGATATATAGGACCATCCGTGGCTGTCACCCCATAATATCTCTGGAGGAGCAGATCATCGATGTGGATCTTATCTGTGTCACATAGTGTGGTCCTTCCTCACTAAGGGCCTATTCCTATCTTCTGCATACCAGGTAGCTTGTGTTCTTAGTTACCTTGTGCTGTCTGCCATGCTCCTATATACGGTCCTGTACTTCCTGCGAGGTCACACTTCTCAGCCCAGGGTCCGTTGTCACCTGTGGGGTAGGAATAGATCTGTATTACATGGATAGTCACACGGTAGAAGGAGGACTTGGTCTTTAGGGTTACCTGTAAACCAGACCAGAGTGTTGTGGTCGGCATTGGCTATTATCTGTCCAATCAGCCAGTCCATCTCTTGCAGGCTGTCCTTGTATGGTGTCTTAGTGGGACCAACTGTCAGCGGAACGTGGACATGTGCGAGGGCCACATACAGGAAATACGGCGCCCCCCGAGCCCTAGACACAGAGGAAAGTACACATCAGGGCTACTCTGTATATTTCATTGTCCTGGGGATGACGGCTTCGGGACACCTGATACCTCACCTGGCTCTCTGTACAGAACTTACTAAGGAGTGAGGCCCAGTTTGTGTGCACAGGGCAGTTCAGACACCTCAGTACAGTGAACACACCCAGGAAGAGTCTAGAGGTCAAGTGAAATTCATTTATTTGTCAGCTGTATGAGAATAGCAGGAATTGCACAGCCAGGAGCCTTGCCCCTGACAGGGACATTAAACCCTTCTGTAGGACTGGCTGCATTCCAGCAAAGGAGTCACAACCTCTCATGTCTACTGCTGAGCTGCTTCGTTCACAGAGACTGGGAACACGGGCACCAGGGAAGAGGGGCCGGGAACACGGGCACCAAGAAAGAGGGGCCGGGAACACGGGCACCAAGAAAGAGGGGCCGGGAACACGGGCACCAAGAAAGAGGGGCCGGGAACACGGGCACCAAGGAAGAGGGGCCGGGAACACGGGCACCAAGGAAGAGGGGCCGGGAACACGGGCACCAAGGAAGAGGGGCCGGGAACACGGGCACCAAGGACACCAAGGAGGAGGGGCCGGGAACACGGGCACCAAGGAAGAGGGGCCGGGAACACGGGCACCAAGGAAGAGGGGCCGGGAACACGGGCACCAAGGAAGAGGGGCCGGGAACACGGGCACCAAGGAAGAGGGGCCGGGAACACGGGCACCAACGACACAAAGGAGGAGGGGCCGGGAACACGGGCACCAAGGAAGAGGGGCCAGGACACGAGAGGGGGGCGAAGGGCCAGGTCGAAAAAGAAGAAGAGTAAAGTGGGTGCGGGTATCTTCAACCTCAGCAAGGTACAACTTTCATTTTGGATAAAAAAGAGCGGTGTTATCTCATTCCCAGGGTCCCACGGATACCCGTTGTGATGCATTTGCCTATATGTCTCAGTTTAATTCTCCCTGCTTGCCCTGTGTGATTCTGTCCTCGGCTAACAGGTTATTGACGTGCTAATGTCCCCTCACTATTTCTAAAGGTTAATTGATCTATTGTGTTGTGTGAAGGAGATCTGTGTTTAAGTGGCTTGTGTTAATTATTCTGATTGCTCCATTGTGGTAATTATCTCTCTATATGCGGGGTCGAGCTGTCTAGTTAATGTATTCAGTACAACTAGTAATCAGCGTCATTGATGTCATTGTCTAAAGAAAATGTGTCTTCAGCATCGGCTCCGTCGTGTCTGTCTAATCATCTGTATGGAAGCCCCAGTGTGAGGGGGGCGGAGATTTGTCATTGTAACAGTTTTGGAAATGACATATAAGCTGTGTGATATAACATTAAAGTCTGTCTTGTTCTAGCAGTAAGCCTGGACTAATGTGTGGCTTAATGGGCGATCTCAGGAATATTCCTCCTCGTGGAATATTGGGTGATGTTCTTATGGAAGAAGGGAATCTTTGACGGGGATATCATACCGATACCGTCACACCCGTAATGTATTTCTTACCCAAAATCCACAAGAATAGTACATGCCCTCCCGGGCGCCCTATTGTACGTCGGTTACTTCCCGTCTGGGAAAATATATAGACTTCCATTTACAACCCCTAGTTAAGGAAATCCCGTCATACCTTAAAGATACAAGACACACCATTTCCCGCCTCCAGCAGGTAGAGTATAGTGAGGGTGTTCTGCTAGTAACGGCAGACGTCGCCTCGATGTACACCAGCATAGCTCACCATCTGGGATTTGAGGCGGTGGAATGTTTCTTGGAGAGGGCGGTACATCTTTCCAGTGTACAGAAACAGTTCATCCTGGATTTGCTGAGGTTCGCCACCTCGCACAATTATTTCTGGTACAATGGGGAGTTCTACCTGCAACAGAAGGGTGTTGCCATGGGGGCAAAGTTTGCCCCCAGCTTGGCTAACATTTTCATGGCCAAATGGAAGGAGGATGTCGTCTATGCTTTTAATCGGCCAGAGATCATTCTGTGGGCCCGATACATAGACGACATCCTCCTCCTATGGAAGGGAGACCGACAGTCCCTAGATGGATTCATGTCAGCTCTTAATGGCAATAATGTGGGAATTAGTCTCTCTTATGAGGCTAGTTTTTTCAGTATCCATTTTCTTGATTTGGAAATTTTGGTTCAGGACAATCAACTAATAACAAAAACGTACTTTAAGAGCACGGACAGGAACGGATATATTCCGACAGATAGCTGCCATCATCCTGCTTGGCTTAGCTCCGTGCCACGGAGCCAACTGTTGCGCATTAGGCGAAATTGTTCTAATGTTACAGATTTCCAGATTCAAGCATAGATTCTGAAACAGAGATTCACGGACAAGGGGTACTCAGGCCAGGATGTGGATAAAGAAATAGATAGGATTAGGGAGATTGATCGAAATTTATTGACTATTGAGCAACGGAAAAACACTCAAGAATCCCTTTTTCACCACATTTTCTATCCAGCATAGACAAATAAAGGAGATTATTGGAAGGCATTGGGGTATTTAAAAAAATGATCAGGTCTTAGGACCTTCATTACCTAGCAATGCTGGAGTGATTTATAGGGGTGCTACATCATTAAAGGGGAGGTTCACCCTAAAAACGACTTTCCCTTATTACACTGCCCCCCCCCCCCCACATTACAATACGATTATGCCTATTACTTTTTTTTTTTGATGCTGTACATACCTCCCAAAGATGGTGGCTTCACATGTGGACTCTCTGATCAGAAGTGCATTCTTTGATCAAAAGTGCCGGAGTTAAAAACCAGGAGTTGGCTATTCTCTGCTTCTGCTTGCAGATTTTTTTTTTCCCCTCTTTTTCTCTGACAATTTTTAAACAGCTTTTTTTCTTTTTCCTTTCTGCTAATTAAGGGGAGGGTTTAATTGTTCACAGGAATGTGTTTGTTCACAGGTCTTCACAGGTGAGTATAAAGTGGCTGTACAAGCTCCCAGAGGAGCTGGCTCCCAATGATGGTGGCTTCACATGTGGACTCTCTGATCAGAAGTGCATTCTTTGATCAAAAGTGCCGGAGTTAAAAACCAGGAGTTTGAAACAGGAGGTAAGACAGGAGTCTTCATTATTTTATTTTTCAATCACTGATCCAGAACAAGCTTGCAGCTAATAAAGTTGGAACTCTTGCTATATAGATTCAGCGGTGCAGCAGACGCTCTCATCTTAGTCTGCTCACCCCAGGGATAGTGAGAGCAGGACGCTCTCAAACGAGTCGGCTCTCCCCAGGGATAGTGCAGCCAGGCAGGGTCCTCCCAGCTCTCAGGTGCTGCAGACACAGCTCAAAAAAACAGGACTAAGACCCCCCCCCCCCCCACACCCCCCTAGCCAATTGATCCAGGGTTGCACCGATCGCCGTTAAGGGGTCAGGAAGGAATTTTTTCCCCCGATCGCTGCAGATTGGCACAGCACGCCTGGGGTTTTTCGCCTTCCTCTGGACCAATCGGGGAGAGAAGACTCAACGAGTGACGGCTCACTTGGACAGTCTTCCACCCATCACGTCCGGCGTCTCGCGGCTCTTCCTGCATCCGCGCCAGACCAGGCCTCATTCGCGGCCGCCGCAATTAGGAAAGACTGACGACAATGTGACTGGCGACAATGGCTAATCTGCGATAAACTGCGGACTCTATTCGGGGGCTGAGACAATTCGCAACAGCATTACCAGCCGTCACAAAAAAGGCCTTAAATAGAGCAACTTTTGAGATTCGATCGACGATCGACCATCAAAAATGTAAACTATTTAACCCAGCTCAAGCACATATCATGTGCTTTGATCAACACAAGATCGGCAGTAAAACACCGATTAGAAATCCACGATTTCTTACTACAAAACGATCTAGACTGCCTCTTTATTACAGAAAGCTGGCTCTCAGACGACTGCAACACCATTCTCGGAGAATTGGTGCCAGAAAACTATCGCATTATAACGGAAAACAGAATAGGGCAAAGAGGAGGAGGCCTGGCGGTGATCCACAAGATTCATATTGCAATCACTAAGCCAGCCCTTCAAAATCCTCTTCCATTCATGGAAACCCTTACTCTGCAACTTCAAACTTCCCCCCAGGAGACTGTTCACATTCTCCTCTGCTATAGGCCACCTGGGCCAAAATCGCAGCTTCTACCATCATTAACGGAGTTCATATCCACTTATACCCTTAACAGCAAACATCTTTTGCTGCTCGGGGACTTCAATCTGTGGGCCAACTCCTCACAGGATCCCATTGCGGATGCCTGCATCGATCACCTGGAAGGATTAGGACTACAGCAACTTATATGCGGGCCAACACATGCTTCAGGTCACACACTCGACCTAATTTTCAGACAAAATCTGAAAATAAACATTTTGGGAAATGAACCATTGCCATGGACAGACCACCATGCAATCAATTTCATAATCTCCAAAATTCCCCCATTGATAAAAGCACCCAAGCCGGTGACAATACACTGGGCTAGATCTCAGAAGAAGCTCCATTCGGAACTCTTCAAATCTACCTTGGGAAACAGAATCAAAACAATCCATCCACATCAAACAGCCGCAGATACACTGGATGCCATAAACGCAGCCCTGCTACAGTCAGCCGATTTAGTAGCACCGAAACGCAAAGCCTGCATCCGAAAAAGAAAGTCTGGCTGGTTCAACAACCAGCTGTCGCTTCTGAAGCAAGAGCGCAGAAGGGCGAAAGCCGCCTGGAAAAGAAGCCCTTCAGAAGATCACCTCATCATCTACAAGGCAATAACACGATATCATAAAGAAATCTTCAAAGCCAAGAAACATCATTTTTCTATGGCGATTAACAGCGCCCTAAACCGCCCCCGCAAACTCTTCAAGATGGTCACCCAGACCATGAATCCAGGATGTCTTGAAGTCCCCAACTCAGACACCCAAGAGTTCTGTAATCAACAAAATTGAAAGAATCCGGGAAAGCATCATGCAAAACAATACCCCCCTCAACCCCACCGTCAATCAACCACAAAACACCCACAGAAACGCTCTACAATCAACAAAGTTCACTCTGGAACCGATCTCCATCGATACCACAAAAAATATCATTGGTGCTTTGCGGAACAGCACATCGCCCAATGATATCATCCCCACCAAACTGCTGAAGGAATGTGCCGACATCCTGGCACCACCCATCACACAGCTTATAAACCAGTCATTTAAGGAAGGCACAGTGCCATCCCTGTTGAAAGAGGGCACAATCCTGCCCATCTTGAAAAAACCTAACCTGGATCCCAAGGACCCAACTCACCGCCGTCCCATAACAGGCCTAAATGTTCTCTCCAAGATAATGGAGAAAGTAGTGGTACAACAGCTGCAACAGCATCTAGATACCCACAATCTACTGGATCCATTACAATCAGGCTTCCGTCCCGGACACGGGACAGAAACGGCCTTACTCAAAATATGGGACGATGCCCTCGAGGCCGCAGACGAAGGAGAATCTTGTCTCCTGGTTCTGCTGGACCTAAGCGCAGCCTTTGACACGGTAGACCACAAACTGTTACTGATGCGACTAGCCAAGGTAGCAGAAGTCGCATAAGGTGATTTACCATGGTTTTCTTCCTTTCTTGAAAACCGATCACAAACAGTTAAATTGGGTTCTTTCACGTCGGAAAAGCGCACGGTGTCATGTGGAGTCCCCCAAGGATCCCCCCTGTCACCGGTGCTTTTCAACATCTATCTTCGCCCTCTCTGATATTATCAGTAGCCAAGAACTACTCTATCACTCTTATGCAGACGATACGCAACTGTATTTTCGCATCTGCAACAAAAAGGATCATCATCTCAGTTTAGAGAAATGTCTCTTTGATAGAAAACTGGATGACTAAGAGTTATCTTAAACTCAATAGTTCCAAAACAGAACTCCTTATGTTTCACGCCAGCCGAAAGAGTCAACTGGCACCAACCTGGACACCGCCACCCATTCTGGGCCAAATCATCACCCCTAGCTCCAAAGTCAAAAGTCTCGGGGTCATTTTCGACACCTTCATGACAATGGACGCACAAATAGGGTCAGTAGTCAGCGGGTCGCACCATCTGTTGCGCCTTCTACGCAGACTTATTCCATTTATCCCCAAAGAAGACGTAGCAGTCGTGGTGGGAACAATCGTGAATTCCAGACTGGACTATGCCAACGCACTGTACCTCGGACTCCCAAAGTACCAAATCTCCCGTCTGCAAGTCGTACAGAATACGGCCGCCAGACTGGTGACTGGGAAAAAAAAATGGGAATCAATCTCACCTTCACTGAGATCCCTTCACTGAGATCCCTTCGCTGAGATCCCTTCACTGGCTGCCAGTAAAAGACAGAATTGCATTTAAAGCACTCTGCCTGACACATAAGTGCATCCATGGGAAGGCTCCGCAATATCTTTGCGACAAGATAGAACCTCACAATTCGAATCGCGTTCTGCGATCCACCGACCAAAATCTGGTCAGGGTACCAAAAACCAAATACAAGTCCAAAGGAGAAAGAAGGTTTGCTTTTCAGGGTCCTAGACTATGGAACGCTTTACCAACCAGCATTCGGTTGGAGGAAAACCACCTGACTTTCAGAAGACGGATCAAAACTCTGCTCTTTTGATGTCATGAGACACGAACAACTAGCGCCCAGAAGCGATTCAGTTCGCATGCGCCGCGCTTTATAAGTTTTTCATTCATTCATACCTTCGTACAGCTATTCACCCGTAGCTTCCGGGTTGCGATTCCCGCGGGAGTGGGCGTTCCTAACATGGTGGTGATTGACATTTTGACAAAAAACGAGCTCCCCCCGTTGCGTAAGCCGTCTCACGATACTGCGCATCCCCGTTCGGCTTCTTTTTCCAATCGTGACGCGGCTTACGCGACGGGGGGGGAGCTCGTTTTTTGTCAATCACCACCATGTTAGGAACGCCCACTCCCGAGGGACTCGCAACCCGGAAGCCACGGGTGAATAGCTGTACGAAGGTATGTAAAGTAATAGGCATAATCGTATTGTAATGTGGGGGGGGAGGGCAGTGTAATAAGGGAAAGTCATTTTTAGGGTGAACCTCCCCTTTAAGAAACCAAATCGCCCCTAATATTTCTGATCCTCCTATTAAACCCTCCTTCTTTCCCCTCTCTAAGGGTTTTCATCCTTGTAGAAGGTGTAATGTCTGCCTTAATAATATTAATGGTGGAAAGAAGACAATTTGCTTCAGATCTACACACACAGGGGTTGAATACCCAATGAAGCATTTTTTCACCTGTGCGACTAAATACATAGTCTACCTTATCACTTGCCCTTGTGGAAAACAGTACGTTGGTCGTACGATACGGAGCTTTTCCACAAGGGTAGGTGAACATATTACCAGCATTCTTAAAGGTCGCACCAATCATACAGTGCCCAGACACTATTTGGAGCGGCATAATAAGAAGCTGGAAGGCACTAGCTTCCAAATCATCGACAAATTTGTCCCACATTGGAGGGGGGAACCCAATGTTAGGGGAGTGTCAAGGTTGGAAGTATATTGGATATACCAACTAAAGAGTTATGTCCCCTTTGGCCTAAACGTGGATTGGGATGTAAATGCCTTTATCAATCAATCATAATAGATTTGGGTTTCTGTTGGTCATAATTCTCTGATTGAAGAAAAGAATGGCTGAATAAGTTATGTATTCCTTATAATATTGAGGTAATCAAATTGTGGCTCATTACTGTATTTGTGGCTGGCACCCATCTACATGGGATCCGATTAGGCGATCCTTAGTATCTGTCCTGTTTTTATTGATCTGTATCTAATGTAGGAGGGTTTGCTACAGCGCTCCCCTATTTACACGTATTAATTATATACAGGATGCGCTGGTCGCATCTTTTTGTTCCCAAGACATGTAAGGACCCCGTGGAGCGCAAACTCCAGCATATGGAGCGCATGACGTCACTTCCGCATCAACGCCACTTCCCCTCTGGTAATCAGAGCTCGGGCGCGGTGCGTAGAAGACGAGTGGAACGCATGGTGGAGCGCATGGACGTCGAACGTCATGACGCACACCAGCGTCCACTCGAGGCGGAGCCCCATGATTGGTCATTGCGCTCGTGCTCTCCGATTGGAGGGAGAGCAACGGGGACACGTCACACCACTTCAAGTGGCTATTGGGGCATTTTTTATACGGCCTATAGGATTCTGATACTAGGATCCGCCCCCCTACTTTCCGGCGCATGGAACGCAGCTCCTTAGGAGTAGAACCATGGGTGAAACGCACGCCGTTTGGGAGTAATGGAGGACAGGTGATCCTATTCAGGTGGGTGCCACTATTTAAGGTGCAAGGGAGAGGCAGGGGCGATTAGGATACCCCTGTTGAAGTCTGCTTAAGACGAAACCGGTCAGGTACTATAAGCCTCATCGCTTCTCCATTGCACAACTTTGATGGATAATTCCATTTACTCCAAGGTGTGGAAGTTTGCTGTTGTTTTCACGTGTGGTTTATTTTTATTTTTTATTTTACCAATTCTATGTGATTTGTGCCTATCACCAGCGTGGTATTTGGATTTGCAAATTTTATCAAATACATTTTTTACCATCTACACCATGAGAAGTATTTCTCTCTTTTCCCCCGATGGTTACACCTTCGAACTGGTACCACTACGTGGCTTTTGAGGTCCTCTGCTCACCTATTCGATCATGTTTTCTGACCTGGAGGTCAAGCCTGGAGTTATCCGAAGCTGGCCCTATCTAGGAGGAATTTCCAGACGGAGATCCAGGGGGGCAACTGGCCCACATAAGCCTGTAAGACCCTCCCACCGTACGGTGAGTAGAGGGTCCACCTTGTCTGGTAAGGGTACCTTATTCACACTTACTATGCTACTGTAACCAAGGGAGGATCGCATTCCTGAATTTGCATTGAGGCCCAATAGGAGGAATGTATCCACATATTGATTATATGGACTCACTCTCTCCTTTACACATATAGATCAATTGATCAATTGTGGGTGGCACCACGTTTAAGGAATTGCTCGAGCAAGGGTGTTGTAACGGAACTTTGCATGCTGCCTGGACATCGATAACCATCATGCAGTGAGGACTACAAAGAACTGCATGACTTGTTACAATTGGATTTACCACATTGTATTCTGAGCTCAAAGGGTTAATTATAGAGTGACTCTTTCACTGCTAAATGCTAATATTCCCTTTGCATAGCTAATGGACTCTCCTTTGTGTAGTTGCGGCCTCCTGTCAGGTGTATGCTAAGGGGATTATGTGTGAGTGTATAATTGTTTTAAAGGTTAATTGAATTCTATTGTCTGATCAAGTCATGTTAAATGTAAGATTGGAGCCAAACGGTCTACAGACTGAGTGGCTCAAGGGAATGTCATTATTTCAAAGCATGTGTATTGAAGCCCCCCCTGTGTGAGGGGGGGGGGGGCGGAGAATGTCATTGTTCCTGTACAGTTTTGTAACCACATATAAGCGAGGGGAAATGTGCCATTAAACAGTCTACTTGACCCTTCAAACGTAGCCTCGTCTCGTTCTTGGAAGGGCGTTCGATGGGATATACCGGCTGTACCTGCATATCGCAGCTTGCCAGGGAAAAGGACGTCTCTAACGGCCGATACCCCTCACTACCAGTGGGTAGCCGTTACAGGTGTTATGGACATTCTTTCTAAAAAATCACAATATATGGACTAACCATTCATTACATTTGAAGATTAGTGCTTTTAACTTTCAATAGTTGTTTTGCACATGTGTTTTATTTTGAGTTTGTCACTTATTTGTCACAGGTGCACTTAATATTTTTTACATAGCACTCCTTGTTTGCACTATAGAATATATAGTGGATGCTCAGACAGATTTATACCATAGTCTGGGAGTTACCCCCCTTTTTTTTTAGTTTTTCAGTTGAGGTTCACTAACCTAGACCTTCTGCTTCCAGCAGAGCGTTTATGTCTTGTAACTCACTTCCCCTCTTTCAACGGGTGGGTCTTCATTGGCGCTACACTTTAATTTCATTTTCTACAACCGTCCTTTTGTTGTGTTGGCTGCCTAATTTTCTTTGTTTAGTTTTGCACAATTTTTCATATATATATATATATATATATATATATATATATATATATATATATATATATATATATATATATATATAAAACCAAGGAAGAGGGGCTGGGAACACGGGCACCAAGGAAGAGGGGCCGGGAACATGGGCACCAAGGACCCCAAGGAAGAGGGGCCGGGAACACGGGCACCAAGGAAGAGGGGCCGGGAACACGGGCACCAAGGAAGAGGGGCCGGGAACACGGGCACCAAGGAAGAGGGGCCGGGAACACGGGCACCAAGGAAGAGGGGCCGGGAACACGGGCACCAAGGAAGAGGGGCCGGGAACACGGGCACCAAGGAAGAGGGGCCGGGAACACGGGCACCAAGGAAGAGGGGCCGGGAACACGGGCACCAAGGACACCAAGGAAGAGGGGCCGGGAACACGGGCACCAAGGAAGAGGGGCCGGGAACACGGGCACCAAGGAAGAGGGGCCGGGAACACGGGCACCAAGGAAGAGGGGCCGGGAACACGGGCACCAAGGAAGAGGGGCCGGGAACACGGGCACCAAGGAAGAGGGGCAGGGAACACGGGCACCAAGGAAGAATGAATGAATGAATGAAAAATTTATATAGCGCGGCACATGCGAACTGAATCGCTTCTGGGCGCTAGTTGTTAGTGTCTCATGCCTTCCAGAAAAGCAGGGTTTTGATCTGCCTTCTGAAAGACAGGTGGTTTTGCTCCAACCGAATGCTGGTTGGCAAAGCATTCCAAAGCCTGGGGCCCTGGAAAGCAAACCTTCTTTCTCCTTTGGACTTGTATTTGGTTTTAGGAACCTTGACCAGATTTTGGTCGGTGGATCGCAGAATGCGGTTGCAATTGTGCGTTTTGATCTTGTCGCAAAGATATCGAGGAGCCTTCCCATGGATGCACTTATGTGTCAGGCAGAGTGCTTTGAATGCAATTCTGTCTTTCACTGGCAACCAGTGAAGGGATCTCAGCGAAGGTGAGATTGATTCCCAAGATTTTTTCCCAGTCACAAGTCTAGCGGCCGTATTCTGTACGACTTGAAGACGAGCGATTTGGTACTTGGGGAGCCCGAGGTAAAGGGCATTTGCATAGTCCAGTCTGGAATTCACGATTGTTCCCACCACGACTGCTATGTCTTCTTTGGGAATAAATGGAATAAGTCTGCGTAGAAGGCGCATCAAATGGTGCGTCCCGCTGACTACTGACCCTATTTGTGCGTCCATTGTCATGAAGGTGTCAAACGTGACTCCTAGACTTTTGACTTTGGAGCTAGGGGAGATAGTCTGACCCAGGATGGGCGAAGGAGTCCAGTTTGTTGTCGGTTGTCTCTTCCGACTGGCATTGAACATAAAGAGTTCTGTTTTAGCGCTATTGAGTTTGAGATAACTCTTAGTCATCCAGTTTTCTATTGAAGAGAGACATTTCTCTAATCTGAGATGATGATCCTTTTTTTGGCAGATGCGAAAGTACAACTGCGTGTCGTCTGCATACGAGTGATAGAGTAGTTCTTGGCTACTGATAATATCAAAGAGAGGACGAAGATAGATATTAAACAGCACCGGTGATGGGGGGGATCCTTGGGGGACCCCACATGGCACCGCGCGTTTTTCTGACGTGAAAGATCCCAGTTTCACTGTTTGTGAACGGTTTCCGAGAAAAGAGGAGAACCATGGTAAGGCATCTTCTGAGACTCCGGCGACTTCTGTTAGTCGTCTCAGTAGCAATTTATGGTCTACTGTGTCAAAGGCTGCGCTTAGGTCCAGCAGAACCAGGAGACACGATTCTCCTTCGTCTGCGGCCTCGAGCGCATCATCCCATATTTTCAGTAAGGCCGTTTCTGTCCCGTGTCCGGGACGGAACCCGGATTGAAATGGATCGAGTAGGTTGTGGGTATCCAGATGCTGTTGCAGCTGATTTACCACCACTTTCTCCATTATCTTGGACAGAGCATTTAGACCTGTTATGGGACGGCGGTGAGTTGGGTCCATAGGATCCAAATTAGGTTTTTTCAAGATCGGCAGGATTGTGCCCTCTTTCAGCAGGGAAGGCACTATGCCTTCCTTAAATGACTGATTTATAAGCTGTGTGATCGGAGGCGCCAGGATGTCGGCACATTCCTTCAGTAGCTTGGTGGGAATGATGTCATTGGGTGCTGTGCTGTTGCGCAGCGCACCAATGAATTTTTTTGTGGTATCAATGGAGATGGGTTCCAAAGTGAACTTAGTAGATTGTAGAGGCGTTCCGTCGGTGTTTTGATTGAAGAGGGGGCTGAGTGGAGTATTGTTTTGCCGAATACTTACCCGAATTTTTTCAATTTTGTTGATGAAGAAATCCGATAGTTCATTGCAGAACTCTTGGGTGTCTGAAGTGGGGACTTCAAGACATCCCGGATTCATGGTCTGGGTGACCATCCTGAAGAGTTCACGTGGGCGATTCATTGCGCTGTTAATCACCGTGGAAAAGTGAAGTTTCTTGGCTTTGAAAATTTCCTTGTGATATCGTGTAGTTACTGCTTTGTAGAAGTTGAGGCGGTCTTCTGAAGGACTTCTTATCCAGGCGGCTTCCGCCCTTCTGCGCTCTTGCTTCAATAGCGACAGCTGGTTATTGAACCAGCTGGACTTTTTTGCCCGGCTGCGGACTTTGCGCTTTGGTGCTGCTAAGTCGGCTGACTGTAACAGAGCTGCATTTATGGCATCCAAGGTATCTGAGGCTGCTAGCTGAGGAGGAATAGCCCCAATTCGGTTTCCCAGGGTAGATCTGAAGAGTTCCGAGTGGAGCTTCCTCTGAGATCTAGCCCAGTGTATTGTCACCGGCTTGGGTACTTTCATAACTAGTGGAATTCTGGGAATTATGAAGCTAATTGCATGGTGGTCTGTCCATGGCAAAGGTTCAATACCCAGAATGTTTATTTTCAGATTTTGTCTGAAAATTAGGTCGAGAGTGTGACCTGAAGCATGCGTGGGTCCGCATATAAGTTGCTGAAGACCTAACCCTTCCAGGTGGTCGATGCAGGCATCCGCGATGGGATCCTGTGAGGAGTTGGCCCACAAATTGAAATCCCCGAGCAGCAAAAGATGATTGCTGTTAAGGGAGTAAGTGGATATGAACTCCGTTAATGCTGAAATCAACTGCGATTTGGGCCCAGGGGGCCTATAGCAGAGGAGAATGTGAACGGTCTCCTGGGAGTGAGCTTGAAGTTGAAGCGTAAGGGTTTCCATAAAAGGTAGAGGATTTTGAAGGACCGGTTTAGTGATTGCAATATGAGACTTATGAATCACCGCCAGGCCTCCTCCTCTTTGCCCTATTCTATTTTCCGTTAGGATACGATAATTTGCTGGTACCAGTTCTCCAAGAATGGTGTTGCAATCGTCTGACAGCCAACTTTCTGTAATGAAGAGGCAGTCTAGATCGTTTTGTAGTAAGAAATCATGGATTTCTGATCGGTGTTTAACTGCTGATCTAGTGTTAAGCAACGCACATGATATGTGCTTGAGCTGTGTTGAATGGTTGAAATTTTTGATGATCGATCGTCGATCGATTCTCAAAAGTTGATCTGATTTTAAGGCTTTTTTGGTGACGGCAGGTAATATTGTTGCGAATTGTCTCAGACCCCAAATGGTTTCCGCAGAGTATCGCAATTTAACCATTGTTGCCAGTCACCGTGGGCGGGGGTGCGGGTGATCGGTGAGAGAGGATTCGGAGAATCCTCGCTCTCAGCAGTCCTTGGTCCAGAGGAAGGCAAAAAAAACCCTGGGCAAGCTGGCCAATGTGCTGCGGCAGGGAAAAAAAATTCCTTCCTGATCCCTAAAGGCGATCGGCTTCAAGCCCTGGGTCAAAGACTGCTGAACTTAATGAGGGGAAAAAGCGGGGGGGGGGGATGCTGGGTGTCACTGTTGCTGGGGTGCACCAAGATGGCCGCCAGGCAAAGATACAGGACCCAGGCTGGGGGGGCAACCAGGTTGGTAAGAAAATGATTCCCCCAATCTGGTTGCTTAGCAGGGGGGTGGAGGGGACCTCTGGGGGTGCAGGGGCGATAATCAGAAAGACCCGCACTATTGGTGGCAGGCGAAGGGAGAAAACGGACGGAGCGCCGGTAGGCCGCGGCTGAAGCCGCGGACTTTCCTGAGGCGCGGCGGCCGCGGAAAGTAGCAGGCTGGCGCGGGCGTGTAAAAAACGCCGAGAAGCGCCGAAAATACACCCAGGTGGGGTGTCTAGGGGCCACCACAATCGTGGGTGGCCGTGCGAGTGGGGATGCCGAGCCCAAGAGGGGAATAGAGAGCCGCAGTGAGGGGTCTGAGTGACGGCTGCCCTGAGAAGGACGGCCGTCAGTGGTTCCCCTGGATGGTAGGCCCTGAGAGGCAGGGTCTTACCTGCGGCGAGTGAAGGAGTCCACGAGGAGAGAAGAGAGCTGGATTCCTGGTTCCCAGTAGTTCCTAGTAGCTGTTCCCTGTGCAGGACAGGTAATGGTAGTCTGCCTAGTAGCTGACTGTCAGGTCTGGGTGGGAGCAGGCTCGTAACGGAAGGTCCGAAGCACCCTACTCCACCTCTGACACTGACTGACTGACTGACTGACTGCTCTGGCTGAACCATGGAACTGAAAGTTGATGGGCACCAAGGAAGAGGGGCCGGGAACACGGGCACCAAGGAAGAGGGGCCGGGAACACGGGCACCAAGGAAGAGGGGCCGGGAACACGGCACCAAGGAAGAGGGGCCGGGAATACGGGCACTAAGGACACAAATGAAGAGGGGCCGGGAACACGGGCACCAAGGACACAAAGGAACAGAGACTGGGAACACGGGCACCAAGGACACAAAGGAAGAGGGGCCGGGAACACGGGCACCAAGGACACCAAGGAAGAGGGGCCGGGAACACGGGCACCAAGGAAGAGGGGCCGGGAACACGGGCACCAAGGAAGAGGGGCCGGGAACACGGGCACCAAGGAAGAGGGGCCGGGAACACGGGCACCAAGGAAGAGGGGCCGGGAACACGGGCACCAAGGAAGAGGGGCAGGGAACACGGGCACCAAGGAAGAGGGGCCGGGAACACGGCACCAAGGAAGAGGGGCCGGGAATACGGGCACTAAGGACACAAATGAAGAGGGGCCGGGAACACGGGCACCAAGGACACAAAGGAACAGAGACTGGGAACACGGGCACCAAGGACACAAAGGAAGAGGGGCCGGGAACACGGGCACCAAGGAAGAGGGGTCGGGAATACGGGCACCAAGGACACAAAGGAAGAGAGACTGGGAATACAGGCACTAAGGAAGAGGGGCCGGGAACACGGGCACCAAGGACACAAAGGAAGAGGGGCCGGGAACACGGGCACTAAGGAAGAGGGGTCAGGAATACGGGCACCAAGGACACAAAGGAAGAGAGACTGGGAATACAGGCACTAAAGAAGGGGGGCCGGGAACACGGGCACCAAGGACACAAAGGAAAAGGGGCCGGGAACACGGGCACCAAGGACACGAAGGAACAGGGAGTGGGAACACGGGCACCAAGGACACAAAGGAAGAGGGGCCGGGAACACGGGCACCAAGGACACAAAGGAAGAGGGGCGGGGAACACGGGCACAAAGGAAGAGAGTCTGGGAACACGGGCACCAAGGACACGAAGGAAGAGAGACTGGGAACACGGGCACCAATGACACAAAGGAAGAGGGGCCGGGAACACGGGCACAAAGGAAGAGAGTCTGGGAACACGGGCACCAAGGACACGAAGGAAGAGGGGCCGGGAACACGGGCACAAAGGAAGAGAGTCTGGGAACACAGGCACCAAGGACATGAAGGAAGAGGGGCCGGGAACACGGGCACAAAGGAAGAGAGTCTGGGAACACGGGCACCAAGGACACGAAGGAAGAGGGGCCGGGAACACGGGCACAAAGGAAGAGAGTCTGGGAACACGGGCACCAAGGACACGAAGGAAGAGGGGCCGGGAACACGGGCACAAAGGAAGAGAGTCTGGGAACACGGGCACCAAGGACACGAAGGAAGAGGGGCCGGGAACACGGGCACAAAGGAAGAGAGTCTGGGAACACGGGCACCAAGGACACGAAGGAAGAGGGGCCGGGAACACGGGCACAAAGGAAGAGAGTCTGGGAACACGGGCACCAAGGACACGAAGGAAGAGGGGCCGGGAACACGGGCACCAAGAACACGAAGGAAGAGGGGTCGGGAACACGGGCACCAAGAACAAAGGGGTATACTGGGGATGGGAATACGGGCACCAAGGACACAAAGGAAGAGGGGCCGGGAACACGGGCACCAAGGACACGAAGGAAGAGGGGTCGGGAACACGGGCACCAAGAACACAGGGGTATACTGGGGATGGGAATACGGGCACCAAGGACACAGAAGGGAGGAGAGACTGGGTGGGAACAAACGCACCAAGGAAACAGAGACACAATGGTCAGGAACATGGGCATCGAGGACACGGGGGAATACTGAGGCCTGGGAATATGGGCATCAAAGACACAGATGGTGGGAACACAGGCACCAGGGGGGCCATTCACCAGAAATATAGGATAAGGTACAAGGTCACCAGAAACATGAGGCCACAGAGGGCGGGACGGTCACAGGGAACATAGGGGGCCACAGAGGGCGGGACGGTCACAGGGAACATAGGGGGCCACAGAGGGCGGGACAGTCACAGGGAACATAGGGGGCCACAGAGGGCGGAACGGTCACAGGGAACATAGGGGGCCACAGAGGGCGGGACAGTCACAGGGAACATAGGGGGCCACAGAGGGCGGGACGGTCACAGGGAACATAGGGGGCCACAGAGGGCGGGACAGTCACAGGGAACATAGGGGGCCACAGAGGGCGGGACAGTCACAGGGAACATAGGGGGCCACAGAGGGTGGGACGGTCACAGGGAACATAGGGGGCCACAGAGGGCGGGACAGTCACAGGGAACATAGGGGGCCACAGAGGGCGGGACAGTCACAGGGAACATAGGGGGCCACAGAGGGCGGGACAGTCACAGGGAACATAGGGGGCCACAGAGGGCGGGACGGTCACAGGGAACATAGGGGGCCACAGAGGGCGGGACGGTCACAGGGAACATAGGGGGCCACAGAGGGTAGTAAAGGGGCATCAGGAACACCGTGCTCCAGTGTACAAGACTAGTAATGCAATAATCACTGACTTGGCATCTCTGATGAACTCCGCGGCCCGCTCTGCGTATCTGCCGGCCAAGCCATTCAAATCCACCGGCTGATCCAAAATCTGAGAGTTTTCCATCAGAGGTAATCCGAGCTTCGTGTCACACCCGCCGAGCTTCGTGTTCCACCCGCCGAGCTTTGTGTTCCACCCGCCGAGCTTCGTGTTCCATCCGCCGAGCTTCGTGTTCCACCCGCCGAGCTTCGTGTTCCACCCGCCGAGCTTCGTGTTCCATCCGCCGAGCTTCGTGTTCCACCCGCCGAGCTTCGTGTTCCATCCGCCGAGCTTCGTGTCACATCCGCCGAGCTTCGTGTTCCATCCGCCGAGCTTCGTGTTCCATCCGCCGAGCTTCCTGCAAGAAGAAACACACCGAGTGTCCGATATCCTTACTATACATTTATATGTACAGAGGAGCTTACACTCTAATGTCCCCTCCCCCCACATCACATCAGTCTCTGTACAGAGGAGCTTACACTCTAATGTCCCCTCCCCCCACATCACATCAGTCTCTGTACAGAGGAGCTTACACTCTAATGTCCCCTCCCCCCCACATCACATCAGTCTCTGTACAGAGGAGCTTACACTCTAATGTCCCCTCCCCCCACATCACATCAGTCTCTGTACAGAGGAGCTTACACTCTAATGTCCCCTCCCCCCCCCCCACATCAGTCTCTGTACAGAGGAGCTTACACTCTAATGTCCCCTCCCCCCCCCCACACATCACATCAGTCTCTGTACAGAGGAGCTTACACTCTAATGTCCCCTCCCCCCACATCACATCAGTCTCTGTACAGAGGAGCTTACACTCTAATGTCCCCTCCCCCCACATCACATCAGTCTCTGTACAGAGGAGCTTACACTCTAATGTCCCCTCCCCCCCACATCACATCAGTCTCTGTACAGAGGAGCTTACACTCTAATGTCCCCTCCCCCCACATCACATCAGTCTCTGTACAGAGGAGCTTACACTCTAATGTCCCCTCCCCCCACAGTCACATCAGTCTCTGTACAGAGGAGCTTACACTCTAATGTCCCCTCCCCCCACATCACATCAGTCTCTGTACAGAGGAGCTTACACTCTAATGTCCCCTCCCCCACATCACATCAGTCTCTGTACAGAGGAGCTTACACTCTAATGTCCCCCCCCCCACATCACATCAGTCTCTGTACAGAGGAGCTTACACTCTAATGTCCCCTCCCCCCACATCACATCAGACTCTGTACAGAGGAGCTTACACTCTAATGTCCCCTCCCCCCCCACACATCACATCAGTCTCTGTACAGAGGAGCTTACACTCTAATGTCCCCTCCCCCCCACATCACATCAGTCTCTGTACAGAGGAGCTTACACTCTAATGTCCCCTCCCCCCACACATCACATCAGTCTCTGTACAGAGGAGCTTACACTCTAATGTCCCCTCCCCCCACATCACATCAGTCTCTGTACAGAGGAGCTTACACTCTAATGTCCCCCCTCCCCACATCACATCAGTCTCTGTACAGAGGAGCTTACACTCTAATGTCCCCTCCCCCCACAGTCACATCAGTCTCTGTACAGAGGAGCTTACACTCTAAAAACATAGAGGACCCTCTGTGTAAGTAAATAAAAAGCCAGATCAGCGTTTCAGACTGTGATCAGTGGGAGTAGAAATGCCCTCAATAGTGCTTTATGGTTGGTGTCGGTGGAAGGAATGGGGCCCCGTGGTTGGTGTCGGTGGAAGGAATGGGGCCCCGTGGTTGGTGTCGGTGGAAGGAATGGGGCCCCGTGGTTGGTGTCGGTGGGAGGAATGGGGCCCCATGGTTGGTGTCGGTGGAAGGAATGGGGCCCCATGGTTGGTGTCGGTGGAAGGAATGGGCCCCATGGTTGGTGTCGGTGGAAGGAATGGGGCCCCATGGTTGGTGTCGGTGGAAGGAATGGGGCCCCATGGTTGGTGTCGGTGGAAGGAATGGGCCCCATGGTTGGTGTCGGTGGAAGGAATGGGGCCCCATGGTTGGTGTCGGTGGAAGGAATGGGGCCCCGTGGTTGGTGTCGGTGGAAGGAGAGGGGCCCCATGGTTGGTGTCGGTGGAAGGAATGGGGCCCCGTGGTTGGTGTCGGTGGAAGGAGAGGGGCCCCATGGTTGGTGTCGGTGGGAGGAATGGGGCCCCATGGTTGGTGTCAGTGGAAGGAATGGGGCCACATGGTTGGTGTCGGTGGAAGGAATGGGGCCACATGGTTGGTGTCGGTGGAAGGAATGGGGCCCCATGGTTGGTGTCGGTGGAAGGAATGGGGCCCCATGGTTGGTGTCGGTGGAAGGAATGGGGCCCCATGGCTGGTGTCGGTGGGAGGAATGGGGCCCCATGGTTGGTGTCGGTGGGAGGAATGGGGCCCCATGGTTGGTGTCGGTGGAAGGAATGGGGCCCCATGGTTGGTGTCGGTGGAAGGAGAGGGGCCCCATGGTGGAAGGAATGGGGCCCCGTGGTTGGTGTCGGTGGAAGGAATGGGGCCCCGTGGTTGGTGTCGGTGGAAGGAATGGGGCCCCATGGTTGGTGTCGGTGGAAGGAATGGGGCCCCATGGTTGGTGTCGGTGGAAGGAATGGGCCCCATGGTTGGTGTCGGTGGAAGGAATGGGGCCCCGTGGTTGGTGTCGGTGGAAGGAATGGGGCCCCGTGGTTGGTGTCGGTGGAAGGAATGGGGCCCCATGGTTGGTGTCGGTGGAAGGAATGGGGCCCCGTGGTTGGTGTCGGTGGAAGGAATAGGGCCCCATGGTTGGTGTCGGTGGAAGGAATGGGGCCCCATGGTTGGTGTCGGTGGAAGGAATGGGGCCCCATGGTTGGTGTCGGTGGAAGGAATGGGGCCCCATGGTTGGTGTCGGTGGAAGGAATGGGGCCCCGTGGTTGGTGTCGGTGGAAGGAATGGGGCCCCGTGGTTGGTGTCGGTGGGAGGAATGGGGCCCCGTGGTTGGTGTCGGTGGAAGGAATGGGGCCCCGTGGTTGGTGTCGGTGGGAGGAATGGGGCCCCGTGGTTGGTGTTGGAGGAAGGAATGGGGCCCCGTGGTTGGTGTCGGTGGAAGGAATGGGGCCCCGTGGTTGGTGTTGGAGGAAGGAATGGGGCCCCGTGGTTGGTGTCGGTGGAAGGAATGGGGCCCCGTGGTTGGTGTCGGTGGAAGGAATGGGGCCCCATGGTTGGTGTCGGTGGAAGGAGAGGGGCCCCATGGTTGGTGTCGGTGGAAGGAGAGGGGCCCCATGGTTGGTGTCGGTGGAAGGAATGGGGCCCCATGGTTGGTGTCGGTGGAAGGAATGGGGCCCCATGGTTGGTGTCGGTGGAAGGAATGGGGCCCCATGGTTGGTGTCGGTGGAAGGAATGGGGCCCCGTGGTTGGTGTCGGTGGAAGGAATGGGGCCCCATGGTTGGTGTCGGTGGAAGGAATGGGGCCCCATGGTTGGTGTCGGTGGAAGGAATGGGGCCCCGTGGTTGGTGTCGGTGGAAGGAATGGGGCCCCGTGGTTGGTGTCGGTGGGAGGAATGGGGCCCCGTGGTTGGTGTCGGTGGAAGGAATGGGGCCCCGTGGTTGGTGTCGGTGGGAGGAATGGGGCCCCGTGGTTGGTGTTGGAGGAAGGAATGGGGCCCCGTGGTTGGTGTCGGTGGAAGGAATGGGGCCCCGTGGTTGGTGTTGGAGGAAGGAATGGGGCCCCGTGGTTGGTGTCGGTGGAAGGAATGGGGCCCCGTGGTTGGTGTCGGTGGAAGGAATGGGGCCCCGTGGTTGGTGTCGGTGGAAGGAATGGGGCCCCATGGTTGGTGTCGGTGGAAGGAATGGGGCCCCATGGTTGGTGTCGGTGGAAGGAATGGGGCCCCATGGTTGGTGTCGGTGGAAGGAATGGGGCCCCGTGGTTGGTGTCGGTGGAAGGAATGGGGCCCCGTGGTTGGTGTCGGTGGGAGGAATGGGGCCCCGTGGTTGGTGTCGGTGGAAGGAATGGGGCCCCGTGGTTGGTGTCTGTGGAAGGAATGGGGCCCCGTGGTTGGTGTCGGTGGAAGGAATGGGGCCCCGTGGTTGGTGTCGGTGGAAGGAATGGGGCCCCGTGGTTGGTGTCGGTGGAAGGAATGGGGCCCCATGGTTGGTGTCGGTGGAAGGAATGGGGCCCCATGGTTGGTGTCGGTGGGAGGAATGGGGCCCCATGGTTGGTGTCGGTGGAAGGAATGGGGCCCCGTGGTTGGTGTCGGTGGAAGGAATGGGGCCCCGTGGTTGGTGTCGGTGGGAGGAATGGGGCCACGTGGTTGGTGTCGGTGGAAGGAATGGGGCCCCGTGGTTGGTGTCTGTGGAAGGAATGGGGCCCCGTGGTTGGTGTCGGTGGAAGGAATGGGGCCCCATGGTTGGTGTCGGTGGAAGGAATGGGGCCCCGTGGTTGGTGTCGGTGGAAGGAATGGGGCCCCGTGGTTGGTGTCGGTGGAAGGAATGGGGCCCCGTGGTTGGTGTCTGTGGAAGGAATGGGGCCCCGTGGTTGGTGTCGGTGGAAGGAATGGGGCCCCGTGGTTGGTGTCGGTGGAAGGAATGGGGCCCCGTGGTTGGTGTCTGTGGAAGGAATGGGGCCCCGTGGTTGGTGTCGGTGGAAGGAATGGGGCCCCGTGGTTGGTGTCGGTGGAAGGAATGGGGCCCCGTGGTTGGTGTCGGTGGAAGGAATGGGGCCCCGTGGTTGGTGTCGGTGGAAGGAATGGGGCCCCGTGGTTGGTGTCGGTGGGAGGAATGGGGCCACGTGGTTGGTGTCGGTGGAAGGAATGGGGCCCCGTGGTTGGTGTCGGTGGAAGGAATGGGGCCCCGTGGTTGGTGTCGGTGGAAGGAATGGGGCCCCGTGGTTGGTGTCGGTGGAAGGAATGGGGCCCCGTGGTTGGTGTCGGTGGAAGGAATGGGGCCCCATGGTTGGTGTCGGTGGAAGGAATGGGGCCCCATGGTTGGTGTCGGTGGAAGGAATGGGGCCCCATGGTTGGTGTCGGTGGAAGGAATGGGACCCCATGGTTGGTGTCGGTGGAAGGAATGGGACCCCATGGTTGGTGTCGGTGGAAGGAATGGGGCCCCGTGGTTGGTGTCGGTGGAAGGAATGGGGCCCCGTGGTTGGTGTCGGTGGAAGGAATGGGGCCCCGTGGTTGGTGTCGGTGGAAGGAATGGGGCCCCGTGGTTGGTGTCTGTGGAAGGAATGGGGCCCCGTGGTTGGTGTCGGTGGAAGGAATGGGGCCCCGTGGTTGGTGTCGGTGGAAGGAATGGGGCCCCATGGTTGGTGTCGGTGGAAGGAATGGGGCCCCATGGTTGGTGTCAGTGGAAGGAATGGGGCCCCGTGGTTGGTGTCGGTGGAAGGAATGGGGCCCCGTGGTTGGTGTCGGTGGAAGGAATGGGGCCCCGTGGTTGGTGTCGGTGGAAGGAATGGGGCCCCGTGATTGGTGTCGGTGGAAGGAATGGGGCCCCATGGTTGGTGTCGGTGGAAGGAATGGGGCCCCATGGTTGGTGTCGGTGGGAGGAATGGGGCCCCATGGTTGGTGTCGGTGGAAGGAATGGGGCCCCGTGGTTGGTGTCGGTGGAAGGAATGGGGCCCCGTGGTTGGTGTCGGTGGGAGGAATGGGGCCACGTGGTTGGTGTCGGTGGAAGGAATGGGGCCCCGTGGTTGGTGTCTGTGGAAGGAATGGGGCCCCGTGGTTGGTGTCGGTGGAAGGAATGGGGCCCCATGGTGGTTGGTGTCGGTGGAAGGAATGGGGCCCCGTGGTTGGTGTCTGTGGAAGGAATGGGGCCCCGTGGTTGGTGTCGGTGGGAGGAATGGGGCCCCATGGTTGGTGTCGGTGGAAGGAATGGGGCCCCATGGTTGGTGTCGGTGGAAGGAATGGGGCCCCATGGTTGGTGTCGGTGGAAGGAATGGGGCCCCATGGTTGGTGTCGGTGGAAGGAATGGGGCCCCATGGTTGGTGTCGGTGGGAGGAATGGGGCCCCATGGTGGTTGGTGTCGGTGGGAGGAATGGGGCCCCATGGTTGGTGTCGGTGGAAGGAATGGGGCCCCATGGTTGGTGTCGGTGGAAGGAATGGGGCCCCATGGTTGGTGTCGGTGGGAGGAATGGGGCCCCATGGTTGGTGTCGGTGGAAGGAATGGGACCCCATGGTTGGTGTCGGTGGAAGGAATGGGGCCCCATGGTTGGTGTCGGTGGAAGGAATGGGGCCCCATGGTTGGTGTCGGTGGGAGGAATGGGGCCCCATGGTGGTTGGTGTCGGTGGGAGGAATGGGGCCCCATGGTGGTTGGTGTCGGTGGGAGGAATGGGGCCCCATGGTTGGTGTCGGTGGAAGGAATGGGGCCCCATGGTTGGTGTCGGTGGAAGGAATGGGGCCCCATGGTTGGTGTCGGTGGAAGGAATGGGGCCCCATGGTTGGTGTCGGTGGAAGGAATGGGGCCCCATGGTTGGTGTCGGTGGAAGGAATGGGGCCCCATGGTTGGTGTCGGTGGAAGGAATGGGGCCCCATGGTTGGTGTCGGTGGAAGGAGAGGGGCCCCATGGTGGAAGGAATGGGCCCCATGGTTGGTGTCGGTGGAAGGAATGGGCCCCATGGTTGGTGTCGGTGGAAGGAATGGGGCCCCATGGTGGTTGGTGTCGGTGGAAGGAATGGGGCCCCATGGTTGGTGTCGGTGGAAGGAATGGGGCCCCGTGGTTGGTGTCGGTGGGAGGAATGGGACCCCATGGTTGGTGTCGGTGGAAGGAATGGGGCCCCATGGTTGGTGTCGGTGGAAGGAATGGGGCCCCATGGTTGGTGTCGGTGGGAGGAATGGGGCCCCATGGTTGGTGTCGGTGGAAGGAATGGGGCCCCATGGTTGGTGTCGGTGGAAGGAATGGGGCCCCGTGGTTGGTGTCGGTGGAAGGAATGGGGCCCCGTGGTTGGTGTTGGTGGAAGGAATGGGGCCCCGTGGTTGGTGTCGGTGGAAGGAATGGGGCCCCATGGTTGGTGTCGGTGGGAGGAATGGGGCCCCGTGGTTGGTGTCGGTGGAAGGAATGGGGCCCCGTGGTTGGTGTCTGTGGAAGGAATGGGGCCCCGTGGTTGGTGTCGGTGGAAGGAATGGGGCCCCATGGTTGGTGTCGGTGGAAGGAATGGGGCCCCATGGTTGGTGTCGGTGGAAGGAATGGGGCCCCGTGGTTGGTGTCGGTGGAAGGAATGGGGCCCCATGGTTGGTGTCGGTGGAAGGAATGGGGCCCCATGGTTGGTGTCGGTGGAAGGAATGGGGCCCCGTGGTTGGTGTCGGTGGAAGGAATGGGGCCCCGTGGTTGGTGTCGGTGGAAGGAATGGGGCCCCGTGGTTGGTGTCGGTGGAAGGAATGGGGCCCCGTGGTTGGTGTCGGTGGAAGGAATGGGGCCCCATGGTTGGTGTCGGTGGAAGGAATGGGGCCCCATGGTTGGTGTCGGTGGAAGGAATGGGGCCCCGTGGTTGGTGTCGGTGGAAGGAATGGGGCCCCGTGGTTGGTGTCGGTGGAAGGAATGGGGCCCCGTGGTTGGTGTCGGTGGAAGGAATGGGGCCCCATGGTGGAAGGAATGGTATGATGCTGAGAAGAAGGAAGACAGCGGCTTTATACATTACCAGTATGGCGGCTCTCGCGGGCTCCGCGGGCAGGGCGGGCACGGGGGAAGGTTGTACCCGGTTGTGTCTAAGCAGCCCATGTCATTACTGTATGGGATTCCAAAGTAGTAGTGAAATCCTGAGGAGAGGAAGCGGTCACACGTCAGTCACACGTCAGTTACATGTCAGCAAGGGACAGTCACACGTCAGTCACATGTCAGTCACACGTCAGTCACACGTCAGTCACACGTCAGCAAGGGACAGTCACACGTCAGTCACATGTCAGTCACACGTCAGTCACATGTCAGCAAGGGACAGTCACATGTCAGTCACACGTCAGTCACATGTCAGTCACACGTCAGTCACATGTCAGCAAGGGACAGTCACATGTCAGTCACATGTCAGTCACACGTCAGTCACACGTCAGTCACATGTCAGTCACACGTCAGCAAGGGACAGTCACACGTCAGTCACACATCAGCAAGGGACAGTCACACGTCAGCAAGGGACAGTCACATGTCAGTCACACGTCAGTCACATGTCAGTCACACGTCAGTCACATGTCAGTCACACGTCAGTCACATGTCAGCAAGGGACAGTCACATGTCAGTCACACATCAGTCACATGTCAGTCACACGTCAGCAAGGGACAGTCACACGTCAGTCACACGTCAGTCACACGTCAGCAAGGGACAGTCACACGTCAGTCACATGTCAGCAAGGGACAGTCACACGTCAGTCACACGTCAGTCACACGTCAGCAAGGGACAGTCACACGTCAGTCACACGTCAGCAAGGGACAGTCACATGTCAGTCACACGTCAGCAAGGGACAGTCACATGTCAGTCACACGTCAGTCACACGTCAGCAAGGGACAGTCACACGTCAGTCACACGTCAGTCACACGTCAGCAAGGGACAGTCACACGTCAGTCACACGTCAGCAAGGGACAGTCACATGTCAGTCACATGTCAGTCACACGTCAGCAAGGGACAGTCACACGTCAGTCACACGTCAGTCACACGTCAGCAAGGGACAGTCACACGTCAGTCACACGTCAGCAAGGGACAGTCACATGTCAGTCACATGTCAGTCACACGTCAGTCACACGTCAGCAAGGGACAGTCACACGTCAGTCACACGTCAGTCACACGTCAGTCACATGTCAGTTACACGTCAGTCACATGTCAGCAAGGGACAGTCACACGTCAGTCACACGTCAGTCACATGTCAGTTACACGTCAGTCACATGTCAGCAAGGGACAGTCACATGTCAGTCACATGTCAGTTACACGTCAGTCACATGTCAGTCACACGTCAGCAAGGGACAGTCACACGTCAGTCACACGTCAGTCACATGTCAGTCACACGTCAGTCACATGTCAGTCACACGTCAGCAAGGGACAGTCACACGTCAGTCACACGTCAGTCACACATCAGCAAGGGACAGTCACACGTCAGTCACACGTCAGCAAGGGACAGTCACACGTCAGTCACATGTCAGTCACACGTCAGCAAGGGACAGTCACACGTCAGTCACACGTCAGTCACACGTCAGTCACACATCAGCAAGGGACAGTCACACATCAGTCACATGTCAGTCACACGTCAGTCACACGTCAGCAAGGGACAGTCACACGTCAGTCACACGTCAGCAAGGGACAGTCACACGTCGGTCACACGTCAGTCACATGTCAGCAAGGGACAGTCACACGTCAGTCACACGTCAGCAAGGGACAGTCACACGTCAGTCACACGTCAGCAAGGGACAGTCACATGTCAGTCACACGTCAGTCACACGTCAGCAAGGGACAGTCACACGTCAGTCACACGTCAGTCACACGTCAGTCACATGTCAGTTACACGTCAGTCACATGTCAGCAAGGGACAGTCACACGTCAGTCACACGTCAGTCACATGTCAGTTACACGTCAGTCACATGTCAGCAAGGGACAGTCACACGTCAGTCACATGTCAGTTACACGTCAGTCACATGTCAGTCACACGTCAGCAAGGGACAGTCACACGTCAGTCACACGTCAGTCACATGTCAGCAAGGGACAGTCACACGTCAGTCACACGTCAGTCACACGTCAGTCACACGTCAGTCACATGTCAGTCACACGTCAGTCACACGTCAGCAAGGGACAGTCACACGTCAGTCACACGTCAGCAAGGGACAGTCACACGTCAGTCACACGTCAGCAAGGGACAGTCACATGTCAGTCACACGTCAGTCACATGTCAGCAAGGGACAGTCACACGTCAGTCACATGTCAGTCACACGTCAGTCACATGTCAGTCACACGTCAGTCACACGTCAGCAAGGGACAGTCACACGTCAGTCACACGTCAGCAAGGGACAGTCACATGTCAGTCACACGTCAGTCACATGTCAGCAAGGGACAGTCACACGTCAGTCACATGTCAGTCACACGTCAGTCACATGTCAGTCACACGTCAGTCACACGTCAGCAAGGGACAGTCACATGTCAGTCACACGTCAGTCACACGTCAGCAAGGGACAGTCACACGTCAGTCACACGTCAGTCACACGTCAGCAAGGGACAGTCACACGTCAGTCACACGTCAGTCACACGTCAGCAAGGGACAGTCACATGTCAGTCACATGTCAGTCACACGTCAGCAAGGGACAGTCACATGTCAGTCACACGTCAGCAAGGGACAGTCACATGTCAGTCACATGTCAGTCACACGTCAGTCACATGTCAGCAAGGGACAGTCACACGTCAGTCACACGTCAGCAAGGGACAGTCACATGTCAGTCACACGTCAGCAAGGGACAGTCACATGTCCGTCACATGTCAGTCACACGTCAGTCACATGTCAGCAAGGGACAGTCACACGTCAGTCACACGTCAGCAAGGGACAGTCACATGTCAGTCACACGTCAGCAAGGGACAGTCACATGTCAGTCACACGTCAGCAAGGGACAGTCACATGTCAGTCACACGTCAGTCACACGTCAGCAAGGGACAGTCACATGTCAGTCACACGTCAGTCACACGTCAGCAAGGGACAGTCACACGTCAGTCACACGTCAGCAAGGGACAGTCACATGTCAGTCACACGTCAGTCACACGTCAGCAAGGGACAGTCACACGTCAGTCACACGTCAGCAAGGGACAGTCACATGTCAGTCACACGTCAGTCACACGTCAGCAAGGGACAGTCACACGTCAGCAAGGGACAGTCACATGTCAGTCACACGTCAGTCACACGTCAGCAAGGGACAGTCACATGTCAGTCACACGTCAGCAAGGGACAGTCACATGTCAGTCACACGTCAGCAAGGGACAGTCACATGTCAGTCACACGTCAGTCACACGTCAGCAAGGGACAGTCACATGTCAGTCACACGTCAGTCACACGTCAGCAAGGGACAGTCACACGTCAGTCACACGTCAGCAAGGGACAGTCACATGTCAGTCACACGTCAGTCACACGTCAGCAAGGGACAGTCACACGTCAGTCACACGTCAGCAAGGGACAGTCACATGTCAGTCACACGTCAGTCACACGTCAGCAAGGGACAGTCACACGTCAGCAAGGGACAGTCACATGTCAGTCACACGTCAGTCACACGTCAGCAAGGGACAGTCACACGTCAGTCACACGTCAGCAAGGGACAGTCACATGTCAGTCACACGTCAGTCACACGTCAGCAAGGGACAGTCACACGTCAGTCACACGTCAGCAAGGGACAGTCACATGTCAGTCACACGTCAGTCACACGTCAGCAAGGGACAGTCACACGTCAGCAAGGGACAGTCACATGTCAGTCACACGTCAGTCACACGTCAGCAAGGGACAGTCACATGTCAGTCACACGTCAGTCACACGTCAGCAAGGGACAGTCACACGTCAGTCACACGTCAGTCACACGTCAGTCACATGTCAGTTACACGTCAGTCACATGTCAGCAAGGGACAGTCACACGTCAGTCACACGTCAGTCACATGTCAGTTACACGTCAGTCACATGTCAGCAAGGGACAGTCACACGTCAGTCACACGTCAGCAAGGGACAGTCACATGTCAGTCACACGTCAGCAAGGGACAGTCACATGTCCGTCACATGTCAGTCACACGTCAGTCACATGTCAGCAAGGGACAGTCACACGTCAGTCACACGTCAGCAAGGGACAGTCACATGTCAGTCACACGTCAGCAAGGGACAGTCACACGTCAGTCACACGTCAGCAAGGGACAGTCACATGTCAGTCACACGTCAGTCACACGTCAGCAAGGGACAGTCACATGTCAGTCACACGTCAGTCACACGTCAGCAAGGGACAGTCACACGTCAGTCACACGTCAGCAAGGGACAGTCACATGTCAGTCACACGTCAGTCACACGTCAGCAAGGGACAGTCACACGTCAGTCACACGTCAGCAACGGACAGTCACATGTCAGTCACACGTCAGTCACACGTCAGCAAGGGACAGTCACACGTCAGCAAGGGACAGTCACATGTCAGTCACACGTCAGTCACACGTCAGCAAGGGACAGTCACACGTCAGTCACACGTCAGCAAGGGACAGTCACATGTCAGTCACACGTCAGTCACACGTCAGCAAGGGACAGTCACACGTCAGTCACACGTCAGCAAGGGACAGTCACATGTCAGTCACACGTCAGTCACACGTCAGCAAGGGACAGTCACACGTCAGCAAGGGACAGTCACATGTCAGTCACACGTCAGTCACACGTCAGCAAGGGACAGTCACATGTCAGTCACACGTCAGTCACACGTCACCAAGGGACAGTCACCTGACTGATGTCCTTCCCTCACGTAGGATACCTGATGTAGCTTCAGGAAGCAGCCTTGGGTTGTGAGGTAAGTGGCAATCAGTCATCTCCCATGGCAACACACAGCACTCTCAGTGCCACTCCTATGACTGCCCTGACCAATCACCGGGATGAAATGATTATGAGTCTCCAGAAACGAGTCTGAGGCGCCTTTCACACGGACGGCTGTTTTGCATGTAAATGTTCTGTGAAATTCAAGGCTCCACCCACTGCGATTCGCTGCATTTGTACATTGCGGTTACATGCGGCCGCGTTTAGCTGCGGTAGTCATTCCTATAGCAACCCTGTTTCTTTTTTTTAATTATGATGCGCTTCCTGTTGTTCTTTTTTTTCTCACGCTGATATCCGCAGCTGACACAAAAGACTGCGATTTCCTGCGCTTATGTGCGTATAGCTGCGCTAAATCGCTCCTGGACGCATTCAGTTCTATTTTTTCTATTCGCACCAAACCGCATGCAACGAAATCGCAGCTAAACGCTGTGTGTGAAAGCATTGTGGGCTTTTAGCTGCAGTGGAAAATCCCTATTCTAGTCATCCGTGTGAAAGGGGCGAAGTTCTTCTATTCTTCCGTGTATAGAAAGACAATTCTAGAGACATGGGGGGTATTCAGTGTAGCCTCTGCTTGTAGATTCCAGAGAACTCCTCACATGAGGGCTGTAAGGGGAAGTTTGTTATTTCTCACTAGGGATGAGCCGAACACCCCCGCGTTCAGTTCGCACCAGAACCTTTGAACGGACCTAACGTTCGCACGAACATATCGAACCCCATTGACGTCTATGGGACTCGAACGTTCAAATTCAAAAGTGCTCATTTTAAAGCCCAATCTGCACGTTATTTTAGGAAAAAGGGTTTGATAACCCGGGTCTTGCCCCAGGGAACATGTATCAATGGAAAAAAAAGTGTTAAAAACTGTTGTTTTTTATGGAGCAGCGATTTTAATGATGATTAAAGTGAAAAATTCCTTTAAATATGGTACCTGCTGGGTGTCTATAGTATGCCTGCGAGGTGGCACGTGTTTCCCATGTTTAGAACTGTCCCTGCACAAAATAAGATTACTATAAGAAAAAAGTAATTTAAGACTGCTTACGGCTTTAATGTAATGTTTGGTCCCTGCAATATGGATGAAAATCACTGAGAAAAATAGCATGGGTTCCCCCCCCCCCCTCCCCCCAGGTCATTACAAGCCCCTTTGGCCCTATATACTTTGAACAGCAGTATACAGGCGGTGCAAACAAGACAGGGGGCCAGATTCAGAAAGATCAGCGGATCTTTTCTGCTGGCGTAACGTATCTCCGATACGATACGCTGCTGTAAATTTGGGCGCAAGTTCTGTATTCATAAAGAACTTGCGCCCTTAGTTATGGCGGCGTAGCGTATGTGTTGCGGCATAAGGCCGCCTAATTCAAATGGGGATGTTGGGGGCGTGTTTTATTTAAATTGTACTTGACCCTGCGTTTTTGACGTATTTTTGGAACGGCGCATGCGCTGTCCATAAAATATCCCAGGGTGCATTGCTCCAAATTACGCCGCAAGGACGTATTGGATTCGACTTGAATGTAAATGACGTAAAGCCGCATTCGCAAACGACTTGCGCAAACAACGTAAAAATGTCAAAACTCGGCGCGGAAACGACGGCCATACTTAACATTAGCTACGCCTAATAGCAGGGGTAACTATACGCCGAACGTAAACGACGTAAAAAAATGCGCCAGCGGGACGTACGTTTCTGAATCGCCGTATCTACCTAATTAGCATATTCCTTGCGTAAACATACGGAAGCGCCACCTAGCAGCCAGCCTGAAAATGCAGCCTAAGATACGACGGTGTAAGACACTTCCACCTGTCGGATCTTAGGGATATCTATGCGTAACTGATTCTATGAATCAGGCGCATAGATACGACCGAGCGCACTCAGAGATACGACGGCGTATCAGGAGATATGCTGTCGTATCTTGTATCTGAATCTGGCCCAGGGACTGTAGGTTTGTTGTTAAGTAGAATCTGTTTGTAATTGTGAACTGGAATTTCTTTAAAGTGTAGCTTCAGCCATAAAATCTTCTTTTCTGAAAACATAGAGAAGGGTTAGCACCCCTGTAACATTTGTTCTGCTGTCTGTGTGCATCTGTTCAGAAGATTGCACCTCACTTTCTGTCCCAATGACAAATGATTTTTTTTAAATTAGTTTTTTTTTGTGAAACAAGGATTGGTGATAAAGCATCAGTGGACAGGAGACACCTCTTACAGAAGAGAATTTCCCTTCCTAGGGGGAGATTTCCTCTCACTTTCTGTTGTCTCCTTCCGTTTGTAAGTTGGATGTTTGAAAGTTGGGGCCTACCGTATATACTCTGCAGAAATTTGGGCCCTAGGTGTTGGTGTTGCCACAACACTGTAAGTCCTCACAGTTAGTCTTGGTGGGTGCTGGAACGCCCTGTTGTGAAATATTAGATCAAGAATTGTAATTACACGCCCCTGTTGAACAGGGGCAGAAAAATTGGGCCTTAGGCACTGGTGGCGGTGCCCAGAACCAACAATGTTCTTACTAGCTATCAGCAAGATCATTGAGGAGGAGAAGGGTATTCAGTCAGCAGCATAACAGGACAGTCACTCAGCATAGGCAGTCTCCAAGGGATCTGACATTTCCAAAAAAAATTCAGTTACATCAGCATCAGCTGATTGGTAGCTGGTGTTGATCCAAGCCTGATTCATTTTTATGAAGGTCAGTCGATCCACGGAGTCGGTGGAGAGGCGCACCCTGTGATCGGTCACAAAGCCTCCAGCAGCACTGAATGTGCGTTCTGAAAGAACGCTGGATGCAGGACAAGCCAGTAGCTCAATTGCGTACTGTGCAAGCTCTGGCCAGTGATCCATCCTCAAGACCCAGTATGCCAGAGGATTTTCGGTGGGAAAGTCTGATCTTGCCCCTAGGTATTCCCGCACCATGTAAACCAGACGCTGGCGATGGTTGCTGGAACCGGTCATACCTTGGCGCTGCGGACTAAAAAATTGTCTGAACGCATCGGTCAGATGTCCACCCTCTCCACCGCTCCTTCTGTGACTCACCGAAGCCTCAGCAACACGTTGTCCAGGGCCAGGTTTTGGTAATCCCCCAGGTTCTGGGAACGCATTGCACAGACCTTTGTGCAAGGCCTCCCGAAGATGTTTCATCTTCTGCTCCCTCTGCGACGGCAACATAAGGTCCGCTACCTTACTCTTGTAACGTGGATCAAGGAGAGTTGCCAGCCAGTAATGATCCCTCTCCTTGATAGCACGTACACGAGGATCCTTACGCAGGCTTTGCAGGATCAGGGAGGCCATGCAGCGTAGGTTTGCTGAGGCATTCGGGGCACAGTCCTCTGGGTCACTGAGGACGACAGGATCCTCAGCCACCTCATCCCAGCCACGAAAAAGTCCATGGGTTCCTTGGGACTGTAAATGATCCCTTGAAGACTGCTGCTGATGCTGAGTGCTAGGCTCCACCTCCATGCTGACACAATCCTCCCCCTCCTCCTCCTCGTCCTCTTCCTGTGTGCTAGGCGGGCAAGCAGGACCACTGTCTGGATAAAGGGGGCCTTGAGAGGTAAGGAAGTTCTCCTCTTCCTCCCTCTGTTCTGCCTCAAGGGCCCTGTCCATTATTCCACGTCGTAGAGTGTGCTCCAACATGTGAATAAGCGGGACAGTCTCACTGATGCATGCACTGTCACTGCTCACCATCCTCGTGGCCTCCTCAAATGGTGACAGGACAGTGCATGCATCCCTGATCAAGGAAAAGAGTAAATATAGAGCTTGCACAAATATGGCTATCTAAGTGGCCAAGAGCATTACCGTCCCTGGTAGAGAAATGAATATATATTCCCAGTTAAGGGATGGGGCGTGGGACTATACGAATGCAACTGGGTATATCTAGAAAATTATTCACGAGTATAAAATAGCGATGATACTGATAGCTCTGAGAAACCGTACACCGATGACAGTTTATGTATAAAAATATATAATTTTAATAGTACACGTTATTGGATACATACAAAAGTTTAAAAAACATATTCATATAATAGATTGAATTTCACCATTAGTTGATTTCTATGATATTATATACAATGGGTCCGACATGTTTTGCCCATTCGGGCTTCCTCAGGGACATGTGTGTATATAAAACTCAATCTATAAGTGAATGAATAAATAAAAATGTAATAAGACATTTTGACATATATAAATTTGTATCATATTATTTATGTTGGGGGTGGGACCTGTTTTCCATTGGGTATTTTCTATGGCCTTAGTCACTTGTAGGACAAAGGCCCAAATATTGGGGTTGCCTTGTAAGACGGGGAATGACCGTGATTTCGGTTTATAGGTCTTGGGAGTTACGTATATAGGTTTACTGGATCGGGACTGGACAGATGTTCCGGGTAAAACGCCCGGAATCTGGAAAGTCCAGCCCTCCTCTTCCGGATTACTTTCATCCCACAGGGACATCAGATCCTGCAGGGCCTGAAGTTCCTGTAGGGAGACCTGGTCGAGATTGGAGTTGTCGGTAGCCGGTGATGCATCCTCCGGCTGTTGTTTGTCGTATAAGACTTTAAACATAAGTCTTCTCGCGAAAAGGTGTAAATCTTTAATCAATTCAACTTGATCGGCCTCACCATCCGGACAAAAGGAGAGACCCAGTTGGAGTACTGTGATCTGTTCCTCTGAGAGGGTGAGACAAATTAATAATGTTGTTAACGTCCCGATCTGAGTTGTCAACAGAATCGGGACCTATTGGTTTGATTTGTGCGTTGTGTTGCTAGGTACTACACTTGGTTTCCGCTCCATAGTAAAGATAGGAGCGGTTCTTCTGTCCCCTGGATCTGGGGGCATGGGATTCACTGCTGGATTGATGCACCATGGGAGGTGCTGGCATGGAGACTGTACTTACAGCTGGTATAGGTGACGTCAATGTCAGACGTATTGCTGTGAACGCAGAGGACTGGGATCTTCGTGTTCTCTGAGCTCGTGGACATTTATCCTTAAGGGAGAATTGTGATCATGATAGTTCTTGTAGACTTCTGTCTGTATCGTTTTTACGCTTCTTATCCTTTTCAGGTCTCCTACCTATTGGGACATAAGAGGCTGACGATATAGAAGAGGTATCTGAGTCTCTTCTATCAGTCTCCCGGGGAGAGGATACTTTTTTGTGAAATTGTTTTCTTGTATTATTCCGCGATTGATTTGGACTTGTCCATTTATAGGCTTGGGCATTATCATATGCCCCTTTGTCTCTCTGGAATTTACTTTCCTTTGTTTTAATCAAGTTCGTTGCATATTTGGTAAGGTGGTCCATTAATTGTTTCTCACATAGGTTGTACCCAGGGTAAGTGTTCACATTACCACTATTATCATGCCATTCTTTGATTTCAACATCTACTTGTCTAATTTCTTGTCCATATTGTTCACATACATTTCTGATTTTTCATTAGTTTGTTATGCTATTTTTAAGCAAATATTTTTGTGACACAACCTTTTCTGGTATTTATATATTTTTTTGTATACTGGATTATGTGAACAAGATATCGACTATATTTGCCCATAATCATGACTTCAAAAATAATATGATACAAATTTATATATGTCAAAATGTCTCATTCACTTATAGATTGAGTTTGTCCCTGAGGAAGCCCGAATGGGCGAAACATGTCAGACCCATTGTATATAATATCATAGAAATCAACTAATGGTGAAATTCAATCTATTATATGATTATGTTTTTTAAACTTTTGTATGTATCCAATAACTTGTACTATTAAAATTATATATTTTTAGACATAAACTGTCATCGGTGTACGGTTTCTGTGGTCTCAGAGCTATCAGTATCATCGCTATTATTTTATACTCATGAATAATTTTCTAGATATACCCAGTTGCATTCGTATAGACCCAGTTCTGCTGCCATATTGGCACAGGTACTCATTGATGGCCCTCTGCTGCGTGTGCAGCCGCTGCAGCATGGCCAACGTAGAGTTCCATCTGGTGGGCATGTCACAGATTAGGCGGTTCTTGGGCAGGTTGTATTCCCTTTGAAGGTCTGTCAGCCGAGCACTGGCATTATATGACCTTCAGAAATGCACACAGAATTTTCTGGCCTGCTTCAGGACATCCTGTAAGCCCGGGTACCTGCCCAAGAACCACTGCACCACCAAATTCAGAACATGAGCAAAACAGGGCACATGGGTCAGTTGTCCCTGTCGCAGGGCAGAGAGGAGGTTGGTGCCATTGTCACTAACCACCATTGCTGGCTTAAGCTGGTGTGGCGTCAACCACCTCTGAGCCTGTCCCTGTAGAGCTGACGGAACCTCTGCCCTAGTGTGGCTCCTGTCTCCCAAGCACACCAGCTCAAGCACCGCATGGCATCTTTTCGCCTGCATTCCTGCGTAGCCCCTCGTACGCCTACGGAGCACGGCTGGTACAATTTGGCTGGTACAATCTGACATCGGTGTACCGATAGTAGATTGCCCGCATGTACTACTAGGTTGTGACACACCTAATTCTACACCTTCAGTCCTATCAGTGCAGGCTTCAGAGAGGACTGGGGGTCTAGTGGGGTTGGAGATCCCAGCTGATGAGGGGCAAGGGGAGGTCCGCTTTGTTCTTTGGTGTGGGTCTTTCAGGTACGCTTGCCAACGAACTGCATGGCAGGTCGACATATGTCTGGTTAAGCATGTGGTGCCCAAGCGGGTGATGTTTTGGCCACGCGAGATACGCTTGAGACATATGTTGCAAATAGCAACGGTACGATCTAATGCACATGTCTCAAAAAAGGCCCACACCAAAGAACTTTTCCAATAACGCTGAGACACAGCAGTGCCCTGCACAGGCGTAGCTCTGCGATGTAATGCAGTTGGTGTGCTGCCCTTAAGCTGTGCCCTGGAGGGCATCCTGCCTCTTTGGAGATGTGCCTGTGCCTCTTCCTTCACCCTATCAGGCACCCACGTAGAGTCAGTGACCTCATCATCCCCTCCCTCCTCATCACTGTCGAAAACCTGGCAGTATGCTGCAGCTGGGGGAACATCACTCCCAGATTGTTGTCCCTCTCGGGCACCCGCTCTCTCTAGGCTCACATTACTGCCTTCCTCTATCTGTGTTCCATCATGGGAGCCTTCAAAACGCTGCGCATCTTCATGTAGCATGTACTCAACACTGTGTTGAAACAGTTCGGGGGACTCCTCAGGAGGACATGGCGGGACTAGGGAAGGATTGTGTGATGCCATTGTGCAGAGGGTAGAGGACGTCTTGGCAGCTGCTGTGCCAGACAAACTAAGCTCAGCCTGGGTGAGAGAGGATGAGGACGGCTTGGTCATCCAATTTGTCAGGACGAGCGCGTGCAACGGCCACGTGCTGAAGAGGATGCACCGTGTCCACCACCAGCACTGTTGCCTCTAGATGCAGAGCCTGCTTGCCCTTGTGACTCTCTACCTCTCTTTGTTGTCCTTCCAGACATTATAATGGCCTGCAGAGGACAAAGTCAGTACACACACCTCGTAGCTTTAGGTGCAAACTGCAGAGGACACGTGCAGTACACACCAAGTGGGTTTAGGTGGAAAGTAATTGGCACTATCCACCAAGTGGGTTTAGGTGCACTGAGCACACGGGCAATACAATACGTGAGAACACTGCAGCTAGCACAATCTACTGCCTGACGGATTAGGAACAACTAATCTAACTAAACTATACAGTGTATAAATATATGTACAACTCCTGTGATGTATATATATCCTCTACACACTGTGGCCCGGATTCAGATACATTGGTGTATCTCTTGGCGGGCGTAACGTATCTCAGATACGTTACGCCACCAGAAAATAGGGCGCAAGTTCCGTATGCAGAAAGAACTTATGCCCTAATTCAAATGGGGATGATGTGGGCGTGTTTTATTTAAATGAATGGTGACCCCGCATATTTTACATTTTTTACGAACGGCGCATGAAAAAATCCCAGTGCGCATGCTTGAAATTACGCCGCAAATCGCCATTGCTTTAGACGTGAACGTAACTTACGTACAGCCCTATTCGCGAACGACTTACGCAAACGATGTAAACTTTTCAAAACTCGACGTGGGAACGACGTCCATAAAGGGCTAATTTTAGTTTTTTTAACCCCATTAGGTTACTGGCCGATTAATGGATTATGAAAATTGTAATCGATTAATTTCATAATCGATTAATCGATTAGTTGTTTCGGCCCTAGACACACCCCTGTAACCAGTTTTCTATCCAGGCGTCTATGGGGAACTGTATCAAATGCTTTTGAAAATCCAGATACACCACGTCTACGGGACTTCCTTTATCCAGATACACCACGTCTACGGGACTTCCTTTATCCAGATACACCACGTCTACGGGCCTTCCTTTATCTAGATACACCATATCTACGGGCCTTCCTTTATCTAGATACACCACGTCTACGGACCTTCCTTTATCTAGATACACCACGTCTGCGGTCCTTCCTTTATCCAGATACACCACATCTACGGGCCTTCCTTTATCTAGATACACCACGTCTACGGGCCTTCCTTTATCCAGATACACCACGTCTACGGGCCTTCCTTTATCTAGATACACCACGTCTACGGACCTTCCTTTATCTAGATACACCACATCTACGGGCCTTCCTTTATCTAGATACACCACGTCTACGGGCCTTCCTTTATCCAGATACACCACATCTACGGGCCTTCCTTTATCCAGATACACCACGTCTACGGGCCTTCCTTTATCTAGATACACCACATCTACGGACCTTCCTTTATCTAGATACAACACGTCTACAGACCTTCCTTTATCTAGATACACCACGTCTACGGGCCTTCCTTTATCTAGATACACCACGTCTACGGGCCTTCCTTTATCCAGATACACCACGTCTACGGGCCTTCCTTTATCCAGATACACCACGTCTACGGGCCTTCCTTTATCCAGATATACCACGTCTACGGGCCTTCCTTTATCTAGATACACCACATCTACGGACCTTCCTTTATCTAGATACAACACGTCTACAGACCTTCCTTTATCTAGATACACCACGTCTACGGGCCTTCCTTTATCTAGATACACCACGTCTACGGGCCTTCCTTTATCCAGATACACCACGTCTACGGGCCTTCCTTTATCCAGATACACCACGTCTACGGGCCTTCCTTTATCCAGATATACCACGTCTACGGGTCTTCCTTTATCTAGATACACCACATCTACGGACCTTCCTTTATCTAGATACACCACATCTACAGACCTTCCTTTATCTAGATACACCACATCTACGGACCTTCCTTTATCTAGATACACCACATCTACGGGCCTTCCTTTATCTAGATACACCACATCTACGGGCCTTCCTTTATCTAGATACACCACGTCTACGGGCCTTCCTTTATCTAGATACACCACGTCTACGGGCCTTCCTTTATCTAGATACACCACGTCTATGGGCCTTCCTTTATCCAGATACTGTCATGATCTGTGTCATGGCTTTGGTCACCTGCTGGTGGCACTGTTTCTCCCAGTAACAGGGGTGCAGTTCTGGTGTCCACCAGCGGGTGTCTCCCATGGGATGACTCCTCTCAATTAATGTGAACTGCTACAGGTATATAATCCCGCCCTTCACTACAGGTCAGTGCTTCAGTATTTTGCTTGTCAGCCTGTTCCCTGCCTGATCTGATAGCTGTAGCCAACCTGTTCCTGATTTGCTCCCTGCCCTGGACTCTGGTTCTCCCCTTTGTCGCTTATTGACCCCGGCTTGTACTTTTGGACTTTGCTGCCCTCTCCTATCCTGGACCCCCGGCTTGAACCTTGGACTTGCTTGTGTCTCATCCCTGCATTACCTGCTAGTTACGCTCTGATTTCTGGTATATATTCATTCACTAGTTCTGGTGGTTTATGGTTTGCTGTGTCATGCTTGCTTGTCTTGGGGGTTTTCTATGATTGTTTTGCACGTGTGCTTAACCTTTAATAAACATATATTTTTCACTATCTTGGTGCCTATTTCCATTAGTGCAGCCCATTGACCTGTTACCCAGTACTCAGATGCCTGCGTCGGCATCCCCTGACATAATACTGAAGCCCTATAAACAGGTCGGCTGCACTTGGGAAATTGGCTCTGGGCATTTGCTATTATAAAATGCATCTGGAAGATATTTTGTACCTGTCACTCCTGGCAACAGATGACAGAGATTTCTGCTATCAGGAATTAAGTGAATACACTAGAGAGGAGTTATTGGAATGTATCCGTATGGCTCATGTTTTTGTTGATCAGGGCAGTTTTTTGTTTGATGTGCAGCCATTGATTCGGATCTGCACAGAGTTGGCTCAGTCTGATACTGCTAGTGGACGTGATGATTACACACCTCCTTTTAGTGCAGCTCAGGTAGAGTCTTTGGTGTGGCTGTTGGAAGATGATTCAGCCTTTTTTCATGAGCAGTACTCAGCTTGTCCTCAACAGGTGATTGCAGCATGCATTGATTCTGTGCAGTCTCTGGTCAGACAAGCCATGTGCAAACCTGATTTTGTGCAACCATTATTACAAGCTTGGTCCAGTTTGTTGTACTCGGCCCCTGTCAGCTTCCAACCATCCATTTCTAGTTACCAACCTGCTGGGATGTCTTTTTCTTTACCCCCAATTCCCACTTTTGCTGAACAATACACCCTGCTAACAACAAAGTACCAGTCCTCTGTTTCCTCCTGCTGCACTTACCCTGCCTTTAACCCTTTTGCTGCTTCTCAACTGCCTCCGTTTGTTCCACCAAAATCCTCTTCAAGGTTGGGACCCTCTGTTTCACCACCCCTCCGCTCTTCACCCCTACCAGCTGTATCCATTACCTCCCATCCTATACCCATATACAAATCCTCAGTGGTGAAACCAAAGAAGAAGAAAAAATTTTTTCCAACCCACTCGATCCTGCCACTAACCCAATCTGCATCCACTTCAGCCAACCTGCTTCAGCCTGTTCCAGTGCCAGCCGCTCAGCTTGTTGTACCTGCTGCCCAGTTTAAAGTTACAGTACCTGCTATCCAGTCCGATGCACCTGCTGTTCTGTTTGATGTGCCAGTGCCTGTACCCGTTGCCCAGTCTACAGTTCCAGTACCTGCTGCCCAGTTTAAAGTTCCAGTACCTGCTATCCAGTCCGATGCACCTGCTGTTCTGTCTGATGTGCCAGTGTCTGTGCCCGTTGCCCAGTCTACAGTTCCAGTACCTTCTGCCCAGTTTAAAGTTCCAGTACCTGCTATCCAGTCCGATGCACCTGCTGTTCTTCCTGTTGAGCCACTGTCTGCTGCCCAGCCTGATCTGCCACCGTCTGCTGCCCAGCCTGATCTGCCACCGTCTGCTGCCCAGCCTGATCTGCCACCGTCTGCTGCCCAGCCTGATCTGCCACGTCTGCTGCCCAGCCTGATCTGCCACCGTCTGCTGCCCAGCCTGATCTGCCACCGTCTGCTGCCCAGCCTGATCTGCCACCGTCTGCTGCCCAGCCTGATCTGCCACCGTCTGCTGCCCAGCCTGATCTGCCACGTCTGCTGCCCAGCCTGATCTGCCACCGTCTGCTGCCCAGCCTGATCTGCCACCGTCTGCTGCCCAGCCTGATCTGCCACCGTCTGCTGCCCAGCCTGATTTGCCACCGTCTGCTGCCCAGCCTGATTTGCCACCGTCTGCTGTCCAGCCTGATTTGCCACCGTCTGCTGTCCAGCCTGATTTGCCACCGTCTGCTGTCCAGCCTGATTTGCCACCGTCTGCTGTCCAGCCTGATTTGCCACCGTCTGCTGTCCAGCCTGATTTGCCACCGTCTGCTGTCCAGCCTGATTTGCCACCGTCCGCTGCCCAGCCTGGCGGCCCGGTTCCTGCCTTTCAGCCTGATGTTTCACCTTCACAGCCTGATGTCTCGGAGCTCGCTACCCAGCCTTATGATCCGGTGCCCTCCGCCCAGCCTGATGTCTTGGTACCTGTTAAACCAGTTCCGGATGCTCAGCTTGCCGCTGATTCTTCCCTGTCCTATCATCAGTCTGATTATGATGCTCTCGTGTTGTCAGCCCCCGAGAGGTTTATACATGTTGCCCTGCCTGTTTTCACCGCTAAATCCAAACTTCCAGACCCTGGTGGTGGTAGGATGCATGCTCTGTTTTTGGACTCGGGGGGCTTGTCTCCCAATGGGTTAAGAGACTTTGACCGGAAGACTTTTTGGGACCTTTCCGCATCTACATGCACTACCAGGGCAAGGGCAGAATGGAGTGTCCAGAGGCCACTCCTTGGGGGGGGGGGGAACTGTCATGATCTGTGTCATGGCTTTGGTCACCTGCTGGTGGCACTGTTTCTCCCAGTAACAGGGGTGCAGTTCTGGTGTCCACCAGCGGGTGTCTCCCATGGGATGACTCCTCTCAATTAATGTGAACTGCTACAGGTATATAATCCCGCCCTTCACTACAGGTCAGTGCTTCAGTATTTTGCTTGTCAGCCTGTTCCCTGCCTGATCTGATAGCTGTAGCCAACCTGTTCCTGATTTGCTCCCTGCCCCTCTATTGTGGTGGAAGGGTCATCACTCGATGTGTCCATGATGCAGAGCTTTGTAAACTTCTTCCTGCAACCTGTTCTTATGTCTCTTTATTTAGCTTGTATTTCTTCACTGGAAAAACATCAAGTGGGATAAAAGAATATATATCCAGTTAAAGTTGCTTACCCCGTAGGTTGGGATGATAGGGACCGTGGTGACCTAGATGCCATTTACCTGAAAAATAACAATTGTAAGTTCTTTTGTAGAATCAGAGCATTTCCCAGCACTAAACACTGTATACATCGAAGGTGTGACTACTTGTATAGAATGAGGAGGACATCCATGGAAGATCTGCTCATTCTAAAGATATTGCATTATGTTATGAAGCACATGGAGAAATAGATGACAACATACCAACGAGGCCGGTGATGTAGCCACATTCCTTTAGGACATCTGCCAGCGTTGTCTCATTCAGGGGAAGTCCACCAAGGGATGTTATGGCAAAGTTATGGGTTACTCCGTTCCGGATTCCAAGCCTTCCGGTGAGTAGTGAGGCCCGGGATGGGGAGCAGGTGGAAGCTGCAGAATGGAAATCCACGAATCTAGAGAAAAGCGACATATTCCAATGTTTGGGTTCTCTCATCATCATTTTTAGCTGTCTACATTAAATGTGTTTCTATTTTGCACATGGTGATTGGCATACCTGTAGGTAGGTATTTATTAGACATTTGTCTAGAGATTTTTTTATTTTTTTTTCAAATTTGGAAAACAAAAGCAACATTTGAAGAAACCTTCAAATCTTATGAACAATAAAGCATGATGATATGCTTACCTTAGTCCTTTGGAAGCCATTTTCTCTAGGTTTGGAGTTGTTGCTGTCTCTGAGGCAATATTTGCACCAAGATCTCCCCATCCCATGTCATCTGCTAAAATAATGATAATGTTGGGCTTCTTGTAGGTCCCGTGTTCCAATATGGCATGCGAAAGCCAGAAGTGCGCACACAGAAAGAGCGTGACCAATGAAGTCACCAGGGCACTGGAGAATGGGATCATTATTGTTAATGGCTGGGTGAGAGATCCCTATAAGACCAAGAAGAAGATCCAAAGTGCAGATGTATCCTTGTGGATCTGGACGAGGATTGAAGACAACGAGGAGCCTGGAATAAGGAGAATGTTTGGGAATTCTCAGGTAGAAAGCCGCATTAGCGTCCTCCAAGTGAGGCTGTTCTTCGATGTTCACAGGACAAGAACTCTGCAAAACACAAATGATTTCTATTTGTATGAAAGGACAGAAACATTCATCCACAATGTCATCAGGACAAAACCTGCTTCATATATTGGAGCCATTTTCATGACTCCCGGGAGTCTCCTCACCACACCGAGGACCAGATCACCATCTGTGTGTTTCTCCAGAAAGAAGGATGAATAATATAAATCTAGGTAAATGTCTGATAGAGATATCCTGACTACATCAGATATGGAGATATCCTGACTACAGACACAGGGGAGGCTTACATCAGACATGGAGATATCCTGACTACAGACACAGGGGAGGCTTACATCAGATATGGAGATATCCTGACTACAGACACAGGGGAGGCTTACATCAGATATGGAGATATCCTGACTACAGACACAGGGGAGGCTTACATCAGACATGGAGATATCCTGACTACAGACACAGGGGAGGCTTACATCAGACATGGAGATATCCTGACTACAGACACAGGGGAGGCTTACATCAGATATGGAGATATCCTGACTACAGACACAGGGGAGGCTTACATCAGATATGGAGATATCCTGACTACAGACACAGGGGAGGCTTACATCAGACATGGAGATATCCTGACTACATCAGATATGGAGATATCCTGACTACAGACACAGGGGAGGCTTACATCAGACATGGAGATATCCTGACTACATCAGATATGGAGATATCCTGACTACAGACACAGGGGAGGCTTACATCAGACATGGAGATATCCTGACTACATCAGATATGGAGATATCCTGACTACAGACACAGGGGAGGCTTACATCAGATATGGAGATATCCTGACTACAGACACAGGGAAGGCTTACATCAGATATGGAGATATCCTGACTACAGACACAGGGAAGGCTTACAAGCCGCATCAGATATGGAGATATCCTGACTACAGACACAGGGGAGGCTTACATCAGACATGGAGATATCCTGACTACAGACACAGGGAAGGCTTACATCAGACATGGAGATATCCTGACTACAGACACAGGGGAGGCTTACATCAGACATGGAGATATCCTGACTACAGACACAGGGGAGGCTTACATCAGACATGGGGATATCCTAACTACAGACACAGGGGAGGCTTACATCAGACATGGAGATATCCTAACTACAGACACAGGGGAGGCTTACATCAGACATGGAGATATCCTGACTACAGACACAGGGGAGGCTTACATCAGACATGGAGATATCCTGACTACAGACACAGGGGAGGCTTACAAGCCGCATCAGATATGGAGATATCCTGACTACAGACACAGGGGAGGCTTACATCAGATATGGAGATATCCTGACTACAGACACAGGGGAGGCTTACATCAGATATGGAGATATCCTGACTACAGACACAGGGGAGGCTTACATCAGATATGGAGATATCCTGACTACAGACACAGGGGAGGCTTACATCAGACATGGAGATATCCTGACTACAGACACAGGGGAGGCTTACATCAGACATGGGGATATCCTGACTACAGACACAGGGAAGGCTTACATCAGATATGGAGATATCCTGACTACAGACACAGGGGAGGCTTACATCAGACATGGAGATATCCTGACTACAGACACAGGGGAGGCTTACATCAGATATGGAGATATCCTGACTACAGACACAGGGGAGGCTTACATCAGATATGGAGATATCCTGACTACAGACACAGGGGAGGCTTACAAGCCGCATCAGACATGGACCCATTGACCTCAGATCTTCTGAGCTTGTTGTGGATTTAGGGTTTGCTGCTCACCACACACACACCATAATTCATAGACTCCAATCTAACCAAATTCCTTGATGGATTACAGGTGGGCACTCCATACTGGGGCCCAACAATATAGGGACATGTACAACACATACCAAGTGAAGGTAACGTGATATATCTAGAAGTTTACTAATCATTGGCAAACTGATTGAAGGTTTTCTACAATAGGGTGACCAGACATCCCCAGTTTCAGGTTCTTCTGCCTTGGCTCAAATCCCGGCCAGCCACCTGCCTATCTCCTTGCCTTCCCCGGCGGAGGGATCTTCCTCCATCCAGTAGTAGCGGGGCCCGAAGAGTAAGACTTGAGAGGCTGTGAGGTGAGCGGCGACGGGCAGAGAGTCGCTGATTGTCGCCATTACTAGTAAAGAAAAAATATGGCCCCGGATTTCATTTTAAAAATCTGGTCACCTTACTCTACAAGCATTTGCATGCTGAAAGGATTGCTTTAGTGACTTGGCTACCATTTACACCCATTGTGTCAGGGTTCTTGGGTTTCAGAGCCGAGGGAATATGGCCGATGAGGGGAATATGGCCGATGAGGGGAATATGGCCGATGAGGGGAATATGGTTAATGAGGGGAATATGGTTAATGAGGGGAATATGGCCGATGAGGGGAATATGGTTAATGAGGGGAATATGGTTAATGAGGGGAATATGGCTGATGAGGGGAATATGGTTAATGAGGGGAATATGGTTAATGAGGGGAATATGGCCGATGAGGGGAATATGGCTGATGAGGGGAATATGGTTAATGAGGGGAATATGGCCGATGAGGGGAATATGGTTAATGAGGGGAATATGGCTGATGAGGGGAATATGGTTAATGAGGGGAATATGGTTGATGAGGGGAATATGGTTGATGAGGGGAATATGGCCGATGAGGGGAATATGGTTAATGAGGGGAATATGGCTGATGAGGGGAATATGGTTAATGAGGGGAATATGGTTGATGAGGGGAATATGGTTGATGAGGGTGTGACGGTATCGGTATGATATCCCCGTCAAGCATTCCCTCCTCTCCATACAAGAACATCACAGGATTCCCCACACATGAGTCAAGACTGGATGCTGGAACCAAGACACTTTATTGACACAAAAACTCAGCTTATATGTGGTTACAGCCTGTTAGGAACGCCCCCCTCACACAGTGGGGTTTCCCATACAGATTATAGGAGACAAGTCGGAGCCGACCATGCAGACACATTTCTTTAGATAAAGACATCAGGGGAGTTAATTAATACACTGAAGCAATCAGAATAATTAACATACTACTTCTCTAATCATTTAGCCTGATGATACAATACACATCTTTTAAGGGTAAACACAGATCTTCTTTACACAACACAATAGATCAATTAACCTTTAGAATAGTGAGGGGACATTAGCACGTCAATAACCTGTCAGAGGAATGAATCACACATGAAATTCCTTTCTACCTCTACAGACATGGCTAGCAGGGAGCAGTACACTGAGACATATAGGCAAATGTATCACAATGGCCCCCCTTTTGCTCCCTGCTCCGGCAAACCCGGTTGGACCTTTCCTGGTCCAGTAGGGTTGACGGGTTCAGAGCTTTTAGTTCGAGGTTAACTCCGTTTGGCATGACTGACCTCCCTTGGCAACTGCTTCAGACTCAGGTATGTCACCGGGTCGTCAGATCACACGCCGGTCAGTCCCCAAGTCTTTGTGCGATCTGCAAAGTCACCAGAAGTCAGTGTGAAGACAGCGAATGGGTCTGTGCGCCGCCGTCTAGGTGTCCCGCTATGGGAGGGGGCAGGTTACGGCTCTGAAGTGACAATCACAGGAGATTCATAAAAAGAAAAAGTTATATTTGTTGAAATGCTGTAGCACTGGTGCTCAGAGTCCGGGGGGGGAGAGGGGACTCAGAGCCCCATAAGGTCAGCCACCCCCTGCTCCCTCCGCAGCCGCCGGTTCTCGTCTTTGAGCTTCTCCAGCTCCATCTCCAGTTCATGGAGCCTGGGGGGGTCAGCCCGCTGTGACCTCAGGTGGTTGTTCTCCTCCTCCATGCGGCTTATGCACTCCTCCAGCTCTATGTACTCACGGATCAGATCCTGCTTGCTCATGTCCTGCAGGCTTTCCACGTGGTCCTTCATCATCAGGAACTGGGTGGTGGTGTAAGGGGCCACCGGTGGGCCCTTGGCGAACATCTCGGCCCGCATCTGGGGCGCCCGCTGCGATCCCATCTCCTCCAGTCGCTTCTTCTCCTCCCAGGTCCGCTGGTTATATGACTTCCAGGACCTCTTCTTCTTGGAGGGTAGCTGGCGGTGCCTCTTTCTGCCCAGCTCCCTCCAAGGCCCCTCCGGCTCATGGCTGTCGCCCATGACCAGCTGACAATGGTGTTCCCTGTTGTCCGTAATAACAGATTGTACCATGAGGGCTTCGTAAGGGGTGCCCAATGGTTCTTCCTGACCCAGCTCCTGTGGATCCCAAGCCAAGTCTACACAATGGGCTGCTGCTGGTGGGCGGTACCCAGGTTGAGACCAATTTGACCTGGTGTTGTCATTCATGGGGCAATTCTGCTTGAAGTGACCCAACTGTTTGCACCGGAAGCAGCGTTGTTCGTTGTCCTCCTGGCGTGGGTAGCGAGGGCTAGATGTCACCGGTCTGTTAGGAGGTTGGTATCTAGCGGCTGGTGGGTGTGAGGGCGCCGTTGGTTGTGGAGGTTGTACCCGTGGTGTGACCTGGTTTGTCTTGCGAGTATCCGCATATTCATCCGCCAACTTCGCGGCCTCTGGTAGAGTCATGGGCCTGCGATCTCTCACCCAATCCTTGACGTCCGTCTGGATGTGATTGTAAAATTGCTCCAGGAGCATTAGTTGCAAAATGTCCTCTGCGGTGGTGGCCTGGCTGCTGTTAACCCAGTTAGAGGCCGACAGGGACAACTGGCATGCCCATTCCGCGTAAGAGTCTTTCGTGGTTTTGCGTGAGTCCCTGAACTTCTGTCGGTGGGACTCTGGGGTTACTGCATAACGAGCCAGGAGCACTTCTTTAACCCTGGCGTAGCTATGGATATCCTGATCTGGCACGGTCCGGAAAGCATCAGAAGCTTTGCCTGACAGTTTGCCTGACAATATTGCAACCCAGTCTCCTCTAGCTATTCGGTGCAGGTTACATTGTCGCTCAAAATCCGCCAGGTAGTTATCAATTTCACAGTCCTTTTCATCAAAAGCTTTAAAAGCGCTAAACGGAATCTTCCTTGTGTCTGCTGTGCTGTACTCACTGTTCGGAGAAGGTGCGGCTGCTTGTTGGACTGCTGCCAGTTTTAACTGTAGTTCTGCGTCCCTTATTTCTTTAGCCTTCTGTAGTTCTGCGTCCCTTATTTCTTTAGCCTCCTTCGCTAACAGGTCCATCACTCTCAGCACCACATCTGCCGTTGGGTTCGGGCCGAACCACGCTAGCTTCTCTCTCATTAGCTTGTTGGCTGGCGATTCCTCCTCCTGAATCACTGGTGTCTCCATCTCTTGTACTGCTGGCGTTGCTGCAATCCCGTCCTCCTGGTCTATCTCCATTGATTCTGCTATGATGACCCGCTTGGTTTTGTTGCTAGCAATCCTTCCACGAACTTCCAGTAGTTCTTCCAGTGTCTGCTTGGAATCCGGGTGTGAAGGGGAATAGAAGGGAAAAATCCCACTGCTGCCACCAATTGTGACGGTATTGGTATGATATCCCCGTCAACGTTCCCTTCTTCCCATAACGAAAATCACCCCAATATTCCACGAGAAGGAATATCCCTGGAGTCGCCCAGAAAGCCACACATGCCAAGCTTACTGCTGGAACAACACAGACTTTAATGTTTTTTCTTCTCAGCTTTTTATACAGTCCAAGACATTGAAGCAACAATGAAATCTCCACCCCCCCTAATCACACACTAAGGCTGTGACGGTATCGGTATGATATCCCCGTCAACGTTCCCTTCTTCCCATAACGACAATCACCCCAATATTCCACAAGGAGGGATATCCCTGGAATCGCCCAGAAAGCCACACATGAGACAAGCTTACTGCTGGAACAAGACACTTTATTGACACAAAAACTCAGCTTATATGTGGTTACAGCCTGTTAGGAACGCCCCCCTCACACAGTGGGGTTTCCCATACAGATTATAGGAGACAAGTCGGAGCCGACCATGCAGACATGTTTCTTTAGATAAAGACATCAGCGGAGTTAATTACTAGGTGTAACAGCCTGACCACAATGAAGCAATCAGAATAATTAACATGAGCCCCTTATCTAATCATTGTAAACAGTAAGGCCGGTCTCCTTCCCACACACAATAAATCAATTACCATTTGAACTAGGGAGCTGGCTGAGGAAGGGTCATTAACATGTCAATAGCTTGTGACACATGAACCAAGCAGGGAGATTTACACTGACATCCTTCACAATGGCCCCCCTTTTTCTCCCTGCTCCGGCAAACCCGGTTGGACCTTCCCTGGTCCAGTATGGTTGACGGGTTCAGAGCTTTTAGTCCGAGGTTAACTCCGTTTGGCGTGACTGACCTCCATTGGTAACTGCTTCCGACTCAGGTATGCTACCGGGTCGTCAGATCACACGCCGGTCAGTCCCCAAGTCTTTGTGCGATCTGCAAAGTCACCAGAAGTCAGTGTGAAGACAGCGAATGGGTCTGTGCGCCGCCGTCTAGGTGTCCCGCTATGGGAGGGGGCAGGTTATGGCTCTGAAGTGACAATCACAGGAGATTCATAAAAAGAAAAAGTTATATTTGTTGAAATGCTGTAGCACTGGTGCTCAGAGTCCGGGGGGGGGGGGAGAGGGGACTCAGAGCCCCATAAGGTCAGCCACCCCCTGCTCCCTCCGCAGCCGCCGGTTCTCCTCTTTGAGCTTCTCCAGCTCCATCTCCAGTTCATGGAGCCTGGGGGGGTCAGCCCGCTGTGACCTCAGGTGGTTGTTCTCCTCCTCCATGCGGCTTATGCACTCCTCCAGCTCTATGTACTCACGGATCAGATCCTGCTTGCTCATGTCCTGCAGGCTCTCCACGTGGTCCTTCATCATCAGGAACTGGGTGGTGGTGTAAGGGGCCACCGGTGGGCCCTTGGCGAACATCTCGGCCCGCATCTGGGGCGCCCGCTGCGATTCCATCTCCTCCAGTCGCTTCTTCTCCTCCCAGGTCCGCTGGTTATATGACTTCCAGGACCTCTTCTTCTTGGAGGGTAGCTGGCGGTGCCTCTTTCTGCCCAGCTCCCTCCAAGGCCCCTCCGGCTCATGGCGGTCGCCCATGACCAGCTGACAATGGTGTTCCCTGTTGTCCGTAATAACAGATTGTACCATGAGGGCTTCGTAAGGGGTGCCCAATGGTTCTTCCGGACCCAGCTCCTGGAGATCCCAAGCCGAGTCTACACAATGGGCTGCTGCTGGTGGGCGGTACCCAGGTTGAGACCAATTTGACCTGGTGTTGTCGTTCATGGGGCAATTCTGCTTGAAGTGACCCAACTGTTTGCACCGGAAGCAGCGTTGTTCGTTGTCCTCCTGGCGTGGGTAGCGAGGGCTAGATGTCATCGGTCTGTTAGGCGGTTGGTATCTAGCGGCTGGTGGGTGTGAGGGCGCCGTTGGTTGTGGAGGTTGTACCCGTGGTGTGACCTGGTTTGTCTTGCGAGTATCCGCATATTCATCCGCCAACTTCGCGGCCTCTGGTAGAGTCATGGGCCTGCGATCTCTCACCCAATCTTTGACATCCGTCTGGATGTGATTGTAAAATTGCTCCAGGAGCATTAGTTGCAAAATGTCCTCTGCGGTGGTGGCCTGGCTGCTGTTAACCCAGTTAGAGGCCGACAGGGACAGCTGGCATGCCCATTCTGCGTAAGAGTCTTTCGTGGTTTTGCGTGAGTCCCTGAACTTCTGTCGGTGGGACTCTGGGGTTACTGCATAACGAGCCAGGAGCGCTTCTTTAACCCGGGCGTAGCTATGGATATCCTGATCTGGCACGGTCCGGAAAGCATCAGAAGCTTTGCCTGACAGTTTGCCTGACAATATTGCAACCCACTCTCTTCTAGCAATTCGGTGCAGGTTACATTGTCGCTCAAAGTCTGCCAGGTAATTATCAATTTCACAGTCCTTTTCATCAAAAGCTTTAAAAGCGCTAAACGGAATCTTCCTTGCGTCTGCTGTGCTGTACTCACTGTTCGTAGAAGGTGCGGCTGCTTGTTGGACTGCTGCCAGTTTTAACTGTAGCTCTGCGTCCCTTATTTCTTTAGCCTTCTGTAGCTCTGCGTCCCTTATTTGTTTAGCCTCCTCCGCTAACAGGTCCATCACTTTCAGAACCACATCCGGCGTTGGGTTCGGGCCGAACCACGCTAGCTTCTCTCTCATTAGCTTGTTGGCTGGCGATTCCTCCTCCTGAATCACTGGTGTCTCCATCTCTTGTACTGCTGGCGTTGCTGCAATCCCGTCCTCCTGGTCTAGCTCCATTAATTCTGCTATGATGACCCGCTTGGTTTTGTTGCTAGCGATCCTTCCACGAACTTCCAGTAGTTCTTCCAGTGTCTGCTTGGAATCCGGGTGTGAAGGGGAATAGAAGGGAAAAATCCCGCTGCTACCAACCAATTGTGACGGTATCGGTATGATATCCCCGTCAACGTTCCCTTCTTCCCATAACGACAATCACCCCAATATTCCACGAGGAGGGATATCCCTGGAATCGCCCAGAAAGCCACACATGAGACAAGCTTACTGCTGGAACAAGACACTTTATTGACACAAAAACTCAGCTTATATGTGGTTACAGCCTGTTAGGAACGCCCCCCCTCACACAGTGGGGTTTCCCATACAGATTATAGGAGACAAGTCGGAGCCGACCATGCAGACATGTTTCTTTAGATAAAGACATCAGCGGAGTTAATTACTAGGTGTAACAGCCTGACCACAATGAAGCAATCAGAATAATTAACATGAGCCCCTTATCTAATCATTGTAAACAGTAAGGCCGGTCTCCTTCCCACACACAATAAATCAATTACCATTTGAACTAGGGAGCTGGCTGAGGAAGGGTCATTAACATGTCAATAGCTTGTGACACATGAACCAAGCAGGGAGATTTACACTGACATCCTTCACAAAGGCTAATTACTAAAACATTCCAGACAGGTCGGCACCGACCGACAATTATCATGTCTAATCACTGCACATTCCTTAAACAACAAACCACCTTCACACACTGAGTTTCCTAAGCAGACGTTTCGTCTGTATCCAGTTTGACACCTATTAACACCTCTGAGCATCACTAGGTTGTAGACAGTGTTATCACACAATTAAAGGCCTTTCAAAAGCTAGCCTTATTTAATATATGAACAGTGTTCACAGAGAGAGATGAATCACACATGAAAACACCTGTTACCTGTAACCCACAGCATTAAGTTAGCAGGGAGAGCATTAGACTGAAGCATATAGGCAATTGCATCACAAGGGGAATATGGCCGATGAGGGTAAAATGGCTGATGAGGGGAATATGGTTAATGAGGGGAATATGGCTGATGAGGGGAATATGGCTGATGAGGGGAATATGGCTGATGAGGGGAATATGGTTAATGAGGGGAATATGGCTGATGAGGGGAATATGGCTGATGAGGGGAATATGGCCGATGAGGGGAATATGGTTAATGAGGGGAATATGGTTAATGAGGGGAATATGGCCGATGAGGGGAATATGGTTAATGAGGGGAATATGGTTAATGAGGGGAATATGGCTGATGAGGGGAATATGGCTAATGAGGGGAATATGGTTAATGAGGGGAATATGGCTGATGAGGGGAATATGGCTGATGAGGGGAATATGGCCGATGAGGGGAATATGGTTAATGAGGGGAATATGGTTAATGAGGGGAATATGGTTGATGAGGGGAATATGGCTAATGAGGGGAATATGGTTAATGAGGGGAATATGGCTGATGAGGGGAATATGGCTGATGAGGGGAATATGGTTAATGAGGGGAATATGGTTAATGAGAGGAATATGGCCGATGAGGGGAATATGGTTAATGAGGGGAATATGGTTAATGAGGGGAATATGGCTGATGAGGGGAATATGGCTAATGAGGGGAATATGGTTAATGAGGGGAATATGGCTGATGAGGGGAATATGGCCGATGAGGGGAATATGGCCGATGAGGGGAATATGGTTAATGAGGGGAATATGGTTAATGAGGGGAATATGGCTGATGAGGGGAATATGGCTGATGAGGGGAATATGGCCGATGAGGGGAATATGGCCGATGAGGGGAATATGGCTGATGAGGGGAATATGGCTGATGAGGGTGAATATGGCCGATGAGGGGAATATGGCTGGCACATCAGCCTGATCTAGACGTGAGAAGTCACTTGGAGTTTGGTCACCTCTGCAATGATAGCTGGCAGCATTGTGGGCATAGCGCACCCTCCTCCGTTGCCAGCTATCCCCAATGTTTGCATTGTCTGTCACATTAAGGCCAGAACACAGATGGGGCTGGTGAATAAATAAGCTTGTTGCCCCAAAGCCAAGAGCAACATTCAGAGGAATAATGAAATGACTGTAAAGAGTTTATTTTGTGTAAAACCTTCACTACACTACCAACAAACGGGTCACAGGAATGTGGGTGATGCTACTGGGAAGGAGTAACTCGGAGTAATGGGCATTTCCTTCAAACCCTTGTCTGTCCCTACAATGATGTTCCATGGATGGTGACCTAAAGCTCAGGTAATGTGAATTTGATCCTCACTAGGTTGTAGAAGACGCCCTCCATCCTGTAATTAGGTGGCCGACCACGTAGGGCACAAGAAGGTGCCCCTTCCGGGTGTTTTGTTCCTTTTGGTCCGGAATAGGAAGTATTCACAAGCTGACCACCATCTCAGTCCCTGAAAAAGCAGCAGCATTGACGATCTCTCATGCAGCTAAAGTTAGGAACAATAGAATGGCCATAGAAGTGTCTTCCTTTGGTTGTCGTCTCTTCCTTTGGTTGTCGTCTCTTCCTTTTGGTTGTCGTCTCTTCCTTTGGTTGTCGTCTCTTTAGGAAGAGATGGTTGTACTGGTTGAAGTTTAATCAGATATCAGAATACACAGCAGTCTAGGGAACACACCTCCATGTGGACCTTGGAGCCACCTTCCAGATAAATCTCAGGTAACAGCACTGCGGGCGGGGGATGGGTGAGGAACGGATAGACCCTCTTCTCTCATTCTTTCCATCCTTCTTCACCTACTTTTCATACTCTGCCTTGCCTCCTGCTTTTTCTGATGCATAAAGTATATTATTCTCCTTGGATTCCTGATATCAGTATGGGAACACTACTGTATGCTTTTGCTTCTTGGTATTGTAGACATGCCATACTTTTTGTTGGATGATCAGACTTGACTTGGCTAATCTGATGTATCGTGTTTATTGAGAGCGATGTTTTGTCTAAAAGTGAAGAATGTAGAAGTGCCGGGGTCATGGACAGTGAGTGGCAGCAGATGTCCATGAAAAGATCCGAGGATTTAGACTTCCTGTGCGTGACAAGCCATTCCTTGGCAGGAGTGGGTGCCAGCTGTGCAGGAAAGTGCATGGAAGATATCCATGGACTTCTGGTGGTCCCTGGCCTCTCCAGGCCTAATGGTGACCTCCAGAGTTAGGGGCAGCTGACATCCTTCTGTGTAGAGTGGGTTACAAGGCATGGTGGGTGTAATGCAAAGTAGATTGATTGGGCGCCAGACACTTCTTGAATGCAAAGAGATTTATTGTCTCTTAAACAGAACTGTGGGAGAGAGGGTTGGGGCCAGGACACCCTTAAAGTGGTTGTAAACCCTTGCAGACAACTTTCACCTACAGGTAAGCCTAGATTAAGGCTAACCTGTAGGTGCTTGAAATATCTCCTAAACCTACACGGTTTAGGGGATATAATTACAATTCCCCGTATGGCGATGTCAAACGCGCATTTGCCCGTGTATTCGGCGCATGTACACTCTAGAAAGGGCACGCTGTGTCGTTTCAATCTTGGGTCATGCCGTGACTGGTGGCTCCCGCGTGCATAAGCGAGAGTGACGTCACCCGACTCCGGCCAGTCACAGAGCTGGAGTTTGCGGCCCCCGGAAGGAAGAGGGGTGACGAATGGACGCTTCCAGCCAGCGAGGAAATCGGGGACATCGCAGGTTTCGGTTTCAGGTAAGTGACACATAATGGGCTAGTATGCAAAGCATACTAGCCCATTATGCTTTACCTTTGCAGGGAAACAAAGGAAGTAAATCCCATCAGGGTGCAATGTTAATTAGCAGACTCCAGGACTTCTGTAGGCAGACAGCCATGCAGGGAAAGGTATGCAGCCAGACACAACATCTGCATGTGTAGGAATGCCGTCTCCTATGGCAACAGTTTCTAACAAAGGTTGCAATGAACTCTTTCACTTCTTCTACAATCTCCTATTGCCTCTGAGACATAGGGACAGGAAACATGCATACCAATTATCTTTAGAAGGTGGTCCTCCAGGCCTCCCGCTTCAGTTTACCAAAGAACTACTGGAAGGCTGTGAAAGACACAACACCAGTACGTAATTCCAACACCAGTTAATAGCAAACACTGGTGGGAAACCAGGCTGTCCTGGAAAACTCCTAGAAAAAGAATTAGCGGGAAGTCTAACTCCTTTCGTCTTCCAGGACAGCCTCTGAGGTAATAAGCAAGAAACGTACTTTGTCAGGGCAGGTCCACTGCCTGGAGGACCTTTTGTCCAAATGTCTGCTCCTTGTCAGACAACAAATCCAGACGGTAATGATTGCAAATGTAGGATGACCAGGGGTGTATTTAGGTTTTGTGCCGCCCTAGGCCTGGGCCTTGTCGGCCTAGGCCATAATACATCTCTGAGGATGACCATGCTGCTGCCTTGCATATGTCCTCCGGGGAGGCACCGGCCCTCTCTGCCCAAGATACCGAGGCGGCCTTGGTAGAATGTGCCTTAACCAATGGTGCTTGTCTACCTTCTAACTGATCGCCATTTTTATCCATCTAGCAATGGATGATTTAGACGCTATATAACCTTTCCAGGCCCCCGCAAAATTAGCAAAAAGTGAATCTGAGAGCCTGAAACTTATAGTGGCCTCTAAATAAACTGAAAAGACTTCTCTTAACGTCTAATAAACTTAAAGATTCCTCCTCATCTTCCTCTGCGGTGGGACAAACAGTTGGTAGGACAATGTCCTGAGTTCTATGAAACATAGATGCTACTTTAGGGAGGAATCTAGGATCTGTCTTCAGTATGATCCTATCCTCCAAAATTAACCAAAAAGGCTCCCTAATGGACAGAGCCTGCAAATATCTCACCCTTCTGGCTGACGTGATCGCTATCAAAAAAACAGTTTCTCCAGGGGTTCATCAAAAGGACTACCCGTAAGAGCCCTGAGGACCAAAGACAGATCCCAAGTGGGGCAGGCTCTAACCTTCACCGGCCTAGATCTTGCTAGGGCCTTGAACAAGTTTCTAACACATTTATTTTGCTGAAGTGAAGTCTGGAGGAAAAAACTTAAGGCTGTGGTCTGAACCTTCAAGACACTAATAGAAAGGCCCAGTTCTACACCTGCCTGAAGGAAATCCAGTATAGCCAGAATCCCAGGATGATCCAGTCCCTGCTCCCCCAACCAGGAGTTAAGTCTCTTCCATACCTTGGCATAAATTGCACTGGTTACCACTTTACGACACTCCAGCAGAATATTAATCAGAAAAACCCTGAGCTTTCAGCAGTTGTTTCTCACATAGCAGGCGGTTAATTTTAGGTTCTTTATTTGCGGGTGGAGAATAGGGCCTTGGGAGATTAGGTCTTCCCTGACTGGAAGAGTCAATGGAGGACAAATGGCCAGTCTCAAGTTGGCAAACCACTGTTTCTTCGGCCAGAATGGCGCTATTATGATTAGGTCCGTTGATTCTGTCACTGGAGGAAAGGCATAATACAGGTTGAACTGCCAAGGATTGGCAAAGGTGTCTATCCCTGTGGCCTGATCCAGCGTGTGGATGGAAAAGATCTGTGACACCTTCTTGTTGGCCTCCGAGGCAAAGAGGTCCACCTTCGGTTGTCCCCAATGCTGCACAATCTCCCTGATTACATCCCTGTTGAGGGACCACTTCCCCAGGCTGCGATGAGCTCGCCACCACCATAAAGTCCTTTTGATCTTGGCTGAAAGGAGCATAGGTTGATCTAGGCTTTCTTTTCTGCCGTCCCAGTGACTCAACATGAGACTCTTTAGAGGACGCTGATGAAGCCTTGCCCAAGGAACTGCTGGGAAGCAGGATGACATCAAACCCAGTACCCTCATAACCTCTCTGATCAGGGCTACCTGATTGGTTGAAGTTGGGCTACTGCCTGATCCACCTTCAGAATCTTTTCCCTATGGAGAAAGACTTTCATCTCCACCCCAGAGATAGTAAAAAAAACTCTGGGCCTCCTGTAGGTCGCTCTCTAGTTGGTGAAAAGACGGTAGGGGTAGGTAGGGGATCACCGTTATGGCTTTGACTCTCAGTGGGGCCAAGGCCTCTTCTAGAACCTTCGTAAAGATTATTGGCGAAGAGGACAGACCGAAAGGCAGTGCCTGGAACTGGTAGTGCAGAATTTCTGAATTTATTTGGACCGCCAACCTGAGGAACTTTTGAAATTCCTGGTGTATAGGGATATGCAAGTAGGCATCCCTAAATAAGGACTTTTTGATCCACTAATAACAGACCTAAAGCTTTCGCTTTTTCCCGGTCTCTGGGCAGCTGGGTAAGCTGAAACATTGAGGAGGGGAACGGAATCGAACTCCAATCTGTACCCGTTCTTTATGATGTCCAGAATGAGTGGGCTTGAACTGGTCCATTGTGGGAAGAACTCCCCTAGTCTCCCTCCCACTGGGACACAGGAGTCATTGGGGCTTTGGGGTGGTTTGAGGAGGATTAAATAGGATTCCTCCTCTTCCACGCCCCTTCTGGCCCGTCCAGTGCTTCTTGGGGCAGCCATCCCTTTCCTGTTGGCCCTGTTGTCTGGGGCCTCGAAAAAAGCATTTGTTCTCGCTTTTCTTCTTCTGTTCAGGAAAGGCTTTCTTCCTATCCGAGTTCTTTCCAGTGTCGCTTGTAGGCCTGGTCTGAACAGATGGTCACTCAAAAAGGGTAACCCACAAAGTTTAAGCTTAGAGGTGGAATTGCCTTTCCAGGTTTTTAGCCATACTGCCCTTCTAGACGCATTAACTAGTGCGGCAGACCTAGCTGCCAGTTTTACCGACTCTGCGGAGGCGTCTGCCAGAAAGCCCACTGCTTTGAATAGTAAGGCCCCGTACACACGACCGAACATGTCCGCTGAAACTGGTCCGCGGACAAGTTTCAGCGGACATGTTCGGTCGTGTGTACGGCCGACCGGACAGGTTTCCAGCGGACAAATGTTTCTTAGCATGCTAAGAAACATGTCCGCTGGAAGCCTGTCCGTCGGACATGTTCGGTCGTCTGTACAGACTCACCGGACATGTCCGCTTGGCCGAAAGCCCTCGCATGCGTCAAAGTGATTTGACGCATGCGTGGAAGCATTGACCTTCCAGGGCCGCGCACGTCGCCGCGTAATCGTCGCGGCGACGGCGCGGCCACGTCACCTCGTATCGTGTCCGGCTGACCGTTTTCATCGGACAGTCCGTCCGTGTGTACGAAGTTCAACAGCTGCTGCCTAGATGTAACGGCAGAAATGTGGGATTGTAATAGTGTGAGCCAGTACTCCAGATTTCTGGTTGCACAAGTGGCTGCGAGGGTTGCTTTCAACCCTATTGATGAGGCATCCCAAGCCCTCTTTAGCAGCATATCCCCCTTTTATCCATGGGATCTCTGAGTGACCCCAAGTCATCAAAGGTCAAATCTGTCCTTTTTGAGATTTTGGCTAATGGTGCATCCAGTTTTGTAATTTTATTCCAGGGGTGAGAGGCGTCTGCCTCAAATGGAACCTCCATTTGAGGCTACCTGAAAATAATGGCCTCTTTTCCAATTGTTCCCACTGCAGCAAAATTGACTTAATCAGAGATTTATGTACAGGAAATACCCTGGCTTTCTGAGCTCTAGAACGCTGATAAATCAGGTCGTGCTTGGAGACTTGGACTTGCTCCTCCAAAATGTCGTAAATCGCTTTCAATAAATTCCCCACATCGTCCATAGATAATTTATATCTGGACCCCCCTGGAGGAATCATCTTCCCCCCTCAGAGCCGGAAGCTGAATCCGCCTGAGAAGAGGCTAGCGATCTCAGTACCCTTTCCCTATCCTTATCGATGTGCGATGGAGACGTTCTTATCGATGTGTGATGGCGAAGATCGTATGGATGTGTGATGGAGACGTTCTTATCAATGTGTGATGGAGAAGATCTTATCGATGTGTGATGGAGAAGATCTTATCGATGTGTGATGGAGACGTTCTTATCGATGTGTGATGGAGAAGATCTTATCAATGTGTGATGGAGAAGATCTTATCGATGTGTGATGGAGAAGATCGTATGGATGTGTGATGGAGACGTTCTTATCGATGTGTGATGGAGAAGATCTTATCGATGTGTGATGGCGAAGATCGTATGGATGTGTGATGGAGACGTTCTTATCAATGTGTGATGGAGAAGATCTTATCGATGTGTGATGGAGAAGATCTTATCGATGTGCGATGGAGAAGATCTTATCGATGTGCGATGGAGAAGATCTTATCGATGTGCGATGGAGAAGATCTTATCGATGTGCGATGGAGAAGATCTTATCGATGTGCGATGGAGAAGATCTTATCGATGTGCGATGGAGACGTTCTTATCGATGTGTGATGGAGAAGATCTTATCGATGTGTGATGGAGACATTCTTATCAATGTGTGATGGAGAAGATCTTATCGATGTGTGATGGAGATGTTCTTATCAATGTGTGATGGAGAAGATCTTATCGATGTGTGATGGAGAAGATCTTATCGATGTGTGATGGATAAGATCTTATCGATGTGTGATGGAGAAGATCTTATCGATGTGCGATGGAGACGTTCTTATCGATGTGCGATGGAGAAGATCTTATCGATGTGTGATGGAGAAGATCTTATCGATGTGCGATGGAGAAGATCTTATCGATGTGCGATGGAGAAGATCTTATCGATGTGTGATGGAGAAGATCTTATCGATGTGCGATGGAGAAGATCTTATCGATGTGCGATGGAGAAGATCTTATCGATGTGCGATGGAGAAGATCTTATCGATGTGCGATGGAGAAGATCTTATCGATGTGCGATGGAGAAGATCTTATCGATGTGCGATGGAGAAGATCTTATCGATGTGTCATGGAGAAGATCTTATCGATGTGTGATGGAGAAGATCTTATCGATGTGTGATGGAGAAGATCTTATCGATGTGCGATGGAGAAGATCTTATCGATGTGCGATGGAGAAGATCTTATCGATGTGCGATGGAGAAGATCTTATCGATGTGCGATGGAGAAGATCTTATCGATGTGTCATGGAGAAGATCTTATCGATGTGTGATGGAGAAGATCTCAACGATGTGTGATGGAGAAGATCTTATTGATGTGTGATGGAGACTGTGACGGAATTAGAATATCCCCGTCAAGCATTCCCTTCTTCCCATAAAAGCAAATCACCCCAATATTCCACGAGGAGGAATATTCCTGGGATCGCCCAATAATCCACACATGAGTCAGAGCTTACTGCTGGAACAAGACACTTTAATGGCAGCATGCTGCTGGTATATATGCAGTTTACAAGCTAAATCCTCAATCAAGGAACAATGAAATCTCCACCCCCTTTCCACACACAGTGGGGGCTCCCATACAGATTATAGGCAGACACTTCGGCGCCGACTCTGAAGACACATTTCTTTAGATAATGACATCAGTGAAGGTAATTACTAGTTGTAACAGAATACGTTATCTAGACAGCTTGGCCCCGCATATAGAAGAGGTAATTACCACAATGAAGCAATCAGAATAATTAACATGAGCCCCTTCTAATCACAGTAAACAGTAAACACAGGGCTTCTTCACACAACACAATAGATCAATTACCCTTTAAAATAGGGCTGGCTGGGGGAGAGACAGTAACATTTCAAACACATGAATCCTTTTTACCTCTAACACACACACAGCATAACTAGCAGGGAGAATTTAAACTGAAGCATCCTTCACAATGGCCCCCCTTTTTCTCCCTGCTCCGGCAACCCGGTTGGACCTTCCCTGGTCCAGTAGGGTTGACAGGTTTAAAGCTTTTAGTCCGAGGTTAACTCCGTTTGGCGTGACTGACCTCCCTTGGCAACTGCTTCCGACTCAGGTATGCCACTGGGTCGTCAAATCACACGCCGGTCAGTCCCCAAGTCTTTGTGTGATCTGCAGAGTCACCAGAAGTCAGTGTGAAGACAGCGAATGGGTCTGTGCGCCGCCATCTAGGTGTCCCGCTATGGGAGGGGCAGGTTATGGCTCTGAAGGGACAATCACAGGAGATTCATAAAAAGAAAAAGTTATATTTGTTGAAATGCTGTAGCACTGGTGCTCATCAGAGTCCGGGGGGGGGGGAATCAGTGCCCCATAGGGTCAGCCACCCCCTGCTCCCTCCGCAGCCGCCGGTTCTCCTCTTTGAGCTTCTCCAGCTCCATCTCCAGTTCATGGAGCCTGGGGGGGTCGGCCTGCTGTGACCTCAGGCGGTTGTTCTCCTCCATGCGGCTTATGCACTCCTCCAGCTCCATGTACTCACGGATCAGCTCCTGCTTGCTCATGTCCTGCAGGCTCTCCACGTGGTCCTTCATCATCAGGAACTGGGTGGTGGTGTAAGGGGCCACCGGTGGGCCCTTGGCGAACATCTCGGCCCGCATCTGGGACGCCCGCTGCGACTCCCTCTCCTCCAGTCGCTTCTTCTCCTCCCAGGTCAGCTTGTTATACGGCTTCCAGGACCTCTTCTTCTTGGGGGGTGGCCGGCGGTGCCTCTTTCTGCCCAGCTCCCTCCAAGGCCCCTCCGGCTCATGGCTGTCGCCCATGACCAGCTGACAATGGTGTTCCCTGTTGTCCGTAATAACAGATTGTACCATGAGGGCTTCGTAAGGGGTGCCCAATGGTTCTTCCTGACCCAGCTCCTGGGGATCCCAAGCCGAGTCTACACAATGGGCTGCTGCTGGTGGGCGGTACCCAGGTTGAGACCAATTTGACCTGGTGTTGTCATTCAGGGGGCAATTCTGCTTGAAGTGACCCAGCTGTTTGCACCGGAAGCAGCGTTGTTCGTTGTCCTCCTGGCGTGGATAGCGAGGGCTAGATGTCACCGGTCTGCTAGGAGGTTGGTATCTATCGGCTGGTGGGTGTGAGGGTCATGGAGGTTGTTCCTGTGGTGTGACCTGGTTCGTCTTGCGAGTATCCGCATATTCATCCGCCAACATGGCGGCCTCTGGTAGAGTCATGGGCCTGCGATCTCTCACCCAGTCTTTGACGTCCGTCTGGATGTGATTGTAAAATTGCTCCAGGAGCATTAGTTGCAAAATGTCCTCTGCGGTGGTGGCCTGGCTGCTGTTAACCCAGTTAGAGGCCGACAGGGACAGCTGGCATGCCCATTCCACGTAAGAGTCTTTCGTGGTTTTGCGTGAGTCCCTGAACTTCTGTCGGTGGGACTCTGGGGTTACTGCATAACGAGCCAGGAGCGCTTCTTTAACCCGGGCGTAGCTATGGATATCCTGATCTGGCACGGTCCGGAAAGCATCAGAAGCTTTGCCTGACAATATTGCAACCCACTCTCCTCTAGCTATTCGGTGCAGGTTACATTGTCGCTCAAAATCTGCCAGGTAGTTATCAATCTCACAGTCCTTTTCATCAAAAGCTTTAAAAGCGCTAAACGGAATCTTCCTTGTGTCTGCTGTGCTGTACTCACTGTTCGGAGAATGTGCGGCTGCTTGTTGGACTTCTGCCAGTTTTAACTGTAGCTCTGCGTCTCTTATTTGTTTATCCTTCTGTAGTTCTGCGTCTCTTATTTCTTTAGCCTCCTGTAGCTCTGTGTCTCTTATTTGTTTAGCCTCCTGTAGTTCTGCGTCTCTTATTTGTTTATCCTTCTGTAGTTCTGCGTCTCTTATTTGTTTATCCTCCTGTAGCTCTGCGTCTCTTATTTGTTTATCCTCCTGTAGCTCTGCGTCTCTTAGGCCCCATACACACGAGAGGATTTATCCGCGGATATGGTCCAGCGGACCGTATCCGCGGATAAATCCTCTCGAGGATTTCAGCAGATTTCTATGCGATGACGTGTACACACCATCGCATTGAAATCCGCGCCGAAATCCTCTGGCGATGACGTGTCGCGCCGTCGCCGCGATTATGACGCGGCGACGGGCGCGACGCTGTCATATAAGGAATTCCACGCATGCGTCAAATCATTACGACGCGTGCGGGGAATCCCTTTGGACGGATGGATCCGGTGAGTCTGTACAGACGAGCGGATCCATCCGTGGGATCCGATTCCAGCAGATAGATATTCTGTGCATGTCGACAAATATTTATCTGCTGGAATTCGGAAATATCCGCGGATAAATTTCCGCCGGAGTGTACACACCATAGAATCTATCTGCTGAAACCCATTCGATGGGATTTATCTGCGGATAGATTCTATCGTGTGTATGGGGCCTTATTTGTTTATCCTTCTGTAGCTCTGCGTCTCTTATTTGTTTATCCTTCTGTAGTTCTGCGTCTCTTATTTGTTTATCCTCCTGTAGCTCTGCGTCTCTTATTTGTTTATCCTTCTGTAGTTCTGCGTCTCTTATTTGTTTATCCTCCTGTAGCTCTGCGTCTCTTATTTGTTTAGCCTCCTGTAGTTCTGCGTCTCTTATTTGTTTATCCTCCTGTAGTTCTGCGTCTCTTATTTGTTTATCCTTCTGTAGCTCTGCGTCTCTTATTTGTTTATCCTCCTGTAGTTCTGCGTCTCTTATTTGTTTATCCTCCTGTAGTTCTGCGTCTCTTATTTGTTTATCCTCCTGTAGTTCTGCGTCTCTTATTTGTTTATCCTTCTGTAGTTCTGCGTCTCTTATTTGTTTATCCTTCTGTAGTTCTGCGTCTCTTATTTGTTTATCCTTCTGCAGTTCTGCGTCTCTTATTTGTTTATCCTTCTGTAGTTCTGCGTCTCTTATTTGTTTATCCTTCTGCAGTTCTGCGTCTCTTATTTGTTTATCCTTCTGTAGTTCTGCGTCTCTTATTTGTTTATCCTCCTGTAGTTCAGCGTCTCTTATTTGTTTATCCTTCTGTAGTTCTGCGTCTCTTATTTGTTTATCCTTCTGTAGTTCTGCGTCTCTTATTTGTTTATCCTTCTGTAGTTCTGCGTCTCTTATTTGTTTATCCTTCTGTAGTTCTGCGTCTCTTATTTGTTTATCCTCCTGTAGCTCTGCGTCTCTTATTTGTTTATCCTTCTGTAGTTCTGCGTCTCTTATTTGTTTATCCTTCTGTAGTTCTGCGTCTCTTATTTGTTTATCCTCCTGTAGCTCTGCGTCTCTTATTTGTTTATCCTTCTGTAGTTCTGCGTCTCTTATTTGTTTATCCTCCTGTAGTTCTGCGTCTCTTATTTGTTTAGCCTCCTGTAGTTCAGCGTCTCTTATTTGTTTATCCTCCTGTAGTTCTGCGTCTCTTATTTGTTTATCCTTCTGTAGTTCTGCGTCTCTTATTTGTTTATCCTTCTGTAGTTCTGCGTCTCTTATTTGTTTATCCTCCTGTAGCTCTGCGTCTCTTATTTGTTTATCCTTCTGTAGTTCTGCGTCTCTTATTTGTTTATCCTTCTGTAGTTCTGCGTCTCTTATTTGTTTATCCTCCTGTAGCTCTGCGTCTCTTATTTGTTTATCCTTCTGTAGTTCTGCGTCTCTTATTTGTTTATCCTCCTGTAGTTCTGCGTCTCTTATTTGTTTAGCCTCCTGTAGTTCTGCGTCTCTTATTTGTTTATCCTCCTGTAGTTCTGCGTCTCTTATTTGTTTATCCTTCTGTAGCTCTGCGTCTCTTATTTGTTTATCCTCCTGTAGTTCTGCGTCTCTTATTTGTTTAGCCTCCTGTAGTTCTGCGTCTCTTATTTGTTTATCCTTCTGTAGTTCTGCGTCTCTTATTTGTTTATCCTCCTGTAGCTCTGCGTCTCTTATTTGTTTATCCTCCTGTAGCTCTGCGTCTCTTATTTGTTTATCCTTCTGTAGTTCTGCGTCTCTTATTTGTTTAGCCTCCTGTAGTTCTGCGTCTCTTATTTGTTTAGCCTTCTGTAGTTCTGCGTCTCTTATTTGTTTATCCTTCTGTAGCTCTGCGTCTCTTATTTGTTTATCCTCCTGTAGTTCTGCGTCTCTTATTTGTTTATCCTCCTGTAGTTCTGCGTCTCTTATTTGTTTATCCTTCTGTAGTTCTGCGTCTCTTATTTGTTTATCCTCCTGTAGTTCTGTGTCTCTTATTTGTTTATCCTCCTGTAGTTCTGCGTCTCTTATTTGTTTATCCTTCTGTAGTTCTGCGTCTCTTATTTGTTTATCCTCCTGTAGTTCTGTGTCTCTTATTTGTTTATCCTCCTGTAGTTCTGCGTCTCTTATTTGTTTATCCTTCTGTAGTTCTGCGTCTCTTATTTGTTTATCCTTCTGTAGTTCTTCGTCTCTTATTTGTTTAGCCTCCTGTAGTTCTGCGTCTCTTATTTGTTTAGCCTCCTGTAGTTCTGCGTCTCTTATTTGTTTAGCCTCCTGTAGCTCTGCGTTTACTAACAGGTCCATCACTTTCAGCACCACATCCGCCGTTGGGTTTGGACCGAACCATGCTAGCTTCTCTCTCATTAGCTTGTTGGCTGGCGATATCCTCCTACTGAATCACTGGTGTCTCCATCTCTTGTACTGCTGGCGTTGCTGCAACCAAGTTCTCCTGGTCTCGCTCCATTAATTCTGCTATGATGACCCGCTTGGTTTTGTTGCTAGCAATCCTTCCACGAACTTCCAGTAGTTCTTCCAGTGTCTGCTTGGAATCCGGGTGTAAAGGGGAGTAGAAGGGAAAATCCCGCTGCTGCCAACCAGTTGTGATGGAATTAGAATATCCCCGACAAGCATTCCCTTCTTCCCATAAAAGCAAATCACCCAATATTCCACGAGGAGGAATATTCCTGGAGTCGCCCAATAATCCACACATGAGTCAGAGCTTACTGCTGGAACAAGACACTTTAATGGCAGCATGCTGCTGGTATATATGCAGATTACAAGCTAAATCCTCAATCACAGAACAATGAACTCTCCACTCCCTTTCCACACACAGTGGGGGCTCCCATACAGATTATAGGCAGACACTTTGGCGCCGACTCTGAAGAGACATTTCTTTAGATAATGACATCAGTGAAGGTAATTACTAGTTGTAACAGAATACGTTATCTAGACAGCTTGGCCCCGCATATAGGAGAGGTAATTACCACAATGAAGCAATCAGAATAATTAACATGAGCCCCTTCTAATCACAGTAAACAGTAAACACAGGGCTTCTTCACACAACACAATAGATCAATTACCCTTTAAAATAGGGCTGGCTGGGGGAGAGACAGTAACATTTCAACAGTCTGTAACACATGAATCCTTTTTACCTCTAACACACACACAGCATAACGAGCAGGGAGAATTACACTGAAGCATCATTCACAGAGACGTTCTTATCGATGTGTGATGGAGACATTTTTATCGATGTGTGATGGAGACGTTCTTATCGATGTGTGATGGAGACGTTCTTATCGATGTGTGATGGAGACTTTCTTATCAATGTGTGATGGAGAAGATCTTATCGATCGTCTCCATCACACATCGATAAGATCTTCTCCATCACACATCGATAAGATCTTCTCCATCGCACATCGATAAGATCTTCTCCATCACACATCGATAAGAACGTCTCCATCGCACATCGATAAGAACGTCTCCATCGCACATCGATAAGATCTTCTCCATCGCACATCGATAAGATCTTCTCCATCGCACATCGATAAGATCTTCTCCATCGCACATCGATAAGATCTTCTATATCACACATCGATAAGAACGTCTCCATCGCACATCGATAAGATCTTCTCCATCACACATCGATAAGAATGTCTCCATCACACACCGATAAGAACGTCTCCATCGCACATCGATAAGATCTTCTCCATCGCACATTGATAAGAATGTCTCCATCACACACCGATAAGAACGTCTCCATCGCACATCGATAAGAACGTCTCCATCACACATCGATAAGATCGTCTCCATCGCACATCGATAAGAACGTCTCCATCGCACATCGATAAGAACGTCTCCATCGCACATCGATAAGATCTTCTCCATCGCACATCGATAAGATCTTCTCCATCACACATCGATAAGAACGTCTCCATCGCACATCGATAAGATCTTCTCCATCACACATCGATAAGAATGTCTCCATCGCACATCGATAAGAACGTCTCCATCGCACATCGATAAGATCGTCTCCAGCGCACATCGATAAGAACGTCTCCATCACACATCGATAAGAACGTCTCCATCGCACATAGATAAGATCTTCTCCATCACACATCGATAAGAACGTCTCCATCACACATCGATAAGATCTTCTCCATCACACATCGATAAGAATGTCTCCATCGCACATCGATAAGAACGTCTCCATCGCACATCGATAAGATCGTCTCCATCGCACATCGATAAGAACGTCTCCATCGCACATCGATAAGAACGTCTCCATCGCACATCGATAAGATCTTCTCCATCGCACATCGATAAGATCTTCTCCATCACACATCGATAAGAACGTCTCCATCGCACATCGATAAGATCTTCTCCATCACACATCGATAAGAACGTCTCCATCGCACATCGATAAGAACGTCTCCATCACACATCGATAAGAACGTCTCCATCGCACATCGATAAGAACGTCTCCATCGCACATCGATAAGAACGTCTCCATCACACACCGATAAGAACGTCTCCATCGCACATCGATAAGAACGTCTCCATCGCACATCGATAAGAACGTCTCCATCGCACATCGATAAGATCTTCTCCATCGCACATCGATAAGAACGTCTCCATCACATATCGATAAGAACGTCTCCATCGCACATCGATAAGATCTTCTCCATCACACATCGATAAGATCTTCTCCATCGCACATCGATAAGATCTTCTCCATCGCACATCGATAAGATCTTCTCCATCGCACATCGATAATAACGTCTCCATCGCACATCGATAAGATCTTCTCCATCGCACATCGATAAGATCTTCTATATCACACATCGATAAGATCTTCTCCATCACACATCGATAAGAATGTCTCCATCACACACCGATAAGAACGTCTCCATCGCACATCGATAAGAACGTCTCCATCACACATCGATAAGATCTTCTCCATCGCACATCGATAAGATCTTCTCCATCACACATCGATAAGAACGTCTCCATCGCACATCGATAAGATCTTCTCCATCGCACATCGATAAGATCTTCTCCATCACACATCGATAAGAATGTCTCCATCACACACCGATAAGAACGTCTCCATCGCACATCGATAAGATCTTCTCCATCGCACATTGATAAGAATGTCTCCATCACACACCGATAAGAACGTCTCCATCGCACATCGATAAGAACGTCTCCATCACACATCGATAAGATCGTCTCCATCGCACATCGATAAGAACGTCTCCATCGCACATCGATAAGAACGTCTCCATCGCACATCGATAAGATCTTCTCCATCGCACATCGATAAGATCTTCTCCATCACACATCGATAAGAACGTCTCCATCGCACATCGATAAGATCTTCTCCATCACACATCGATAAGAATGTCTCCATCGCACATCGATAAGAACGTCTCCATCGCACATCGATAAGATCGTCTCCATCGCACATCGATAAGAACGTCTCCATCACACATCGATAAGAACGTCTCCATCGCACATAGATAAGATCTTCTCCATCACACATCGATAAGAACGTCTCCATCACACATCGATAAGAATGTCTCCATCACACATCGATAAGATCTTCTCCATCACACATCGATAAGAATGTCTCCATCGCACATCGATAAGAACGTCTCCATCGCACATCGATAAGATCGTCTCCATCGCACATCGATAAGAACGTCTCCATCGCACATCGATAAGAACGTCTCCATCGCACATCGATAAGATCTTCTCCATCGCACATCGATAAGATCTTCTCCATCACACATCGATAAGAACGTCTCCATCGCACATCGATAAGATCTTCTCCATCACACATCGATAAGAACGTCTCCATCGCACATCGATAAGAACGTCTCCATCACACATCGATAAGAACGTCTCCATCGCACATCGATAAGAACGTCTCCATCGCACATCGATAAGAACGTCTCCATCACACACCGATAAGAACGTCTCCATCACACACCGATAAGAACGTCTCCATCGCACATCGATAAGAACGTCTCCATCGCACATCGATAAGAACGTCTCCATCGCACATCGATAAGATCTTCTCCATCGCACATCGATAAGAACGTCTCCATCGCACATCGATAAGAACGTCTCCATCGCACATCGATAAGAACGTCTCCATCGCACATCGATAAGAACGTCTCCATCGCACATCGATAAGATCTTCTCCATCACACATCGATAAGAACGTCTCCATCACACATCGATAAGATCTTCTCCATCACACATCGATAAGAACGTCTCCATCACACATCGATAAGAACGTCTCCATCACACATCGATAAGAACGTCTCCATCGCACATCGATAAGATCTTCTCCATCACACATCGATAAGAACGTCTCCATCACACATCGATAAGATCTTCTCCATCACACATCGATAAGAACGTCTCCATCACACATCGATAAGATCTTCTCCATCACACATCGATAAGATCTTCTCCATCGCACATCGATAAGAACGTCTCCATCGCACATCGATAAGAACGTCTCCATCGCACATCGATAAGAACGTCTCCATCACACATCGATAAGATCTTCTCCATCGCACATCGATAAGAACGTCTCCATCACACATCGATAAGAACGTCTCCATCACACATCGATAAGATCTTCTCCATCGCACATCGATAAGATCTTCTCCATCGCACATCGATAAGAACGTCTCCATCACACATCGATAAGAACGTCTCCATCGCACATCGATAAGAACGTCTCCATCACACATCGATAAGATCTTCTCCATCACACATCGATAAGATCTTCTCCATCACACATCGATAAGATCTTCTCCATCGCACATCGATAAGAACGTCTCCATCACACATCGATAAGATCTTCTCCATCGCACATCGATAAGAACGTCTCCATCACACATCGATAAGATCTTCTCCATCACACATCGATAAGAACGTCTCCATCACACATCGATAAGAACGTCTCCATCACACATCGATAAGATCTTCTCCATCACACATTGATAAGATCTTCTACATCACACATCGATAAGAACGTCTCCATCACACATCGATAAGATCTTCTCCATCACACATCGATAAGATCTGCTCCATCGCACATCGATAAGAACGTCTCCATCACACATCGATAAGATCTTCTCCATCACACATCGATAAGATCTTCTCCATCACACATTGATAAGATCTTCTACATCACACATCGATAAGATCTTCTCCATCACACATCGATAAGAACGTCTCCATCACACATCGATAAGATCTTCTCCATCACACATCGATAAGATCTGCTCCATCGCACATCGATAAGAACGTCTCCATCACACATCGATAAGAACGTCTCCATCGCACATCGATAAGAACGTCTCCATCGCACATCGATAAGATCGTCTCCATCGCACATCGATAAGAACGTCTCCATCACACATCGATAAGAACGTCTCCATCGCACATCGATAAGATCTTCTCCATCACACATCGATAAGATCTTCTCCATCGCACATCGATAAGATCTTCTCCATCACACATCGATAAGATCTTCTCCATCGCACATCGATAAGAACGTCTCCATCACACATCGATAAGATCTTCTCCATCGCACATCGATAAGAACGTCTCCATCACACATCGATAAGATCTTCTCCATCACACATCGATAAGAACGTCTCCATCACACATCGATAAGAACGTCTCCATCACACATCGATAAGATCTTCTCCATCACACATTGATAAGATCTTCTACATCACACATCGATAAGAACGTCTCCATCACACATCGATAAGATCTTCTCCATCACACATCGATAAGATCTGCTCCATCGCACATCGATAAGAACGTCTCCATCACACATCGATAAGATCTTCTCCATCACACATCGATAAGATCTTCTCCATCACACATTGATAAGATCTTCTACATCACACATCGATAAGATCTTCTCCATCACACATCGATAAGAACGTCTCCATCACACATCGATAAGATCTTCTCCATCACACATCGATAAGATCTGCTCCATCGCACATCGATAAGAACGTCTCCATCACACATCGATAAGAACGTCTCCATCGCACATCGATAAGAACGTCTCCATCGCACATCGATAAGATCGTCTCCATCGCACATCGATAAGAACGTCTCCATCACACATCGATAAGAACGTCTCCATCGCACATCGATAAGATCTTCTCCATCACACATCGATAAGATCTTCTCCATCGCACATCGATAAGAACGTCTCCATCGCACATCGATAAGAACGTCTCCATCGCACATCGATAAGAACGTCTCCATCGCACATCGATAAGATCTCCATTTCCCAAAACACAAATCGGAGACACCGGATACAGCTCTATGTATTCTAGAGGACAAATCTCGGGCATAAAAAAAACTGTCACTTCTACTTCCCTCTTCCCTGGGTTGTCCCCAGAAAAGCAATAGAGGGGAAATCTTCCAATGGGGACACAAGTTCTGGTGACCTGGGGGGATCCCTAAGGAATTCCCTTCATTTTCAGGGATTTCCTCTCACTTCCTGTTTTGGTGATGGGACAGGAAGTGAAGGGAAATCTCCCCAATGGGAAAGATAAACTTCCAGGAGATATAATCCTCCAATACTAATGTCTGCCCGGAGTTCTACAGTCATATGAATAGTGATCGACGTATTGGTGACGTCATTGATTAGTGAGGATAGTATTGGTGACGTCATTGATTAGTGAAGATTAGTAGTGATAGTATTGATGATATAATTGATTAGTGAAGATTAGTAGTGATGGTATTGGTGATATAATTGATTAGTGAAGATTAGTAGTGATGGTATTGGTGATATAATTGATTAGTGAAGATTAGTAGTGATAGTATTGATGATATAATTGATTAGTGAAGATTAGTAGTGATGGTATTGGTGATATAATTGATTAGTGAAGATTAGTACGGATAGTATTGGTGATAGAATTGATTAGTGAAGATTAGTAGTGATGGTATTGGTGATATAATTGATTAGTAAGGATAGTATTGATGATATAATTGATTAGTGAAGATTAGTAATGATAGTATTGGTGATATCATGGATTAGTAAGGATAGTATGGGTGATATAATTGATTAGTGAAGATTAGTAGTGATGGTATTGGTGATATAATTGATTAGTGAAGATTAGTAGTGATGGTATTGGTGATATCATTGATTAGTAAGGATAGTATTGATATAATTGATTAGTGAAGATTAGTAGTGATGGTATTGGTGATATAATTGATTAGTGAAGATTAGTAGTGATGGTATTGGTGATATAATTGATTAGTGAAGATTAGTAGTGATGGTATTGGTGATATAATTGATTAGTGAAGATTAGTACGGATAGTATTGGTGATAGAATTGATTAGTGAAGATTAGTAGTGATGGTATTGGTGATATAATTGATTAGTGAAGATTAGTAAGGATAGTATTGGTGATAGAATTGATTAGTGAAGATTAGTAGTGATGGTATTGGTGATAGAATTGATTAGTAAGGATAGTATTGATGATATAATTGATTAGTGAAGATTAGTAATGATAGTATTGGTGATATCATGGATTAGTAAGGATAGTATGGGTGATATAATTGATTAGTGAAGATTAGTAGTGATGGTATTGGTGATATAATTGATTAGTGAAGATTAGTAGTGATGGTATTGGTGATATCATTGATTAGTAAGGATAGTATTGATATAATTGATTAGTGAAGATTAGTAGTGATGGTATTGGTGATATAATTGATTAGTGAAGATTAGTAGTGATAGTATTGATGATATAATTGATTAGTGAAGATTAGTAGTGATAGTATTGGTGATAGAATTGATTAGTGAAGATTAGTAAGGATAGTATGGGTGATATAATTGATTAGTGAAGATTAGTAGTGATAGTATTGGTGATAGAATTGATTAGTGAAGATTAGTAGTGATAGTATTTGTGATACATTTGCCTATATGTCTCAGTTTACTGCTCCCTGCTAGCCAGGTTATTGATGTGCTAATGTCCCCTCACTATTTCTAAAGGTTAATTGATCTATTGTGTTGTGTGAAGGAGAGCTGGGTTTAAGTGGCTTGTGTTAATTATTCTGATTGCTTCATTGTGGTAATTATCTCTCTATATGCGGGGTCGAGCGGTCTGGTTGATGTATTCAGTACAGCTAGTGCTCAGCGTCATTGATGTCATTGTCTAAAGAAAATGTGTTTCAGCATCGGCCCCGTCGTGTCTACCTACTCATCTGTATGGAAGCCCCAGTGTGAGGGGGGCGGAGATTTGTCATTGTAACAGTTTTGGAAATGACATATAAGCTGTGTGTTATAACATAAAAGTCTGTGTTGTTCAAGCAGTAAGCTGGTCTCATGTGTGGCTTTCTGGGCGATTCCAGGGATATCCCTCCTCGTGGAATATTGGGGTGATTTTCGTTATGGGAAGAAGGGAACGTTGACGGGGATATCATACCGATACCGTCACAATTGGTTGGTAGCAGTGGGATTTTTCCCTTCTATTCCCCTTCACACCCGGATTCCAAGCAGACACTGGAAGAACTACTGGAAGTTCGTGGAAGGATTGCTAGCAACAAAACCAAGCGGGTCATCATAGCAGAATCAATGGAGCTAGACCAGGAGGACGGGATTGCAGCAACGCCAGCAGTACAAGAGATGGAGACACCAGTGATTCAGGAGGAGGAATCGCCAGCCAACAAGCTAATGAGAGAGAGGCTAGCGTGGTTCGGCCCGAACCCAACGCCAGATGTGGTACTGAAAGTGATGGACATGTTAGTAAACGCAGAGCTACAGAAGGCTAAAGAAATAAGGGACGCAGAGCTACAGAAGGCTAAAGAAATAAGAGACGCGGAGCTACAGGAGGCTAAAGAAATAAGGGACGCAGAGCTACAGAAGGATAAACAAATAAGAGACGCAGAGCTACAGGAGGATAAACAAATAAGGGACGCAGAGCTACAGAAGGATAAACAAATAAGAGACGCAGAGCTACAGAAGGATAAACAAATAAGAGACGCAGAGCTACAGGAGGATAAACAAATAAGGGACGCAGAGCTACAGTTAAAACTGGCAGCAGTCCAACAAGCAGCCGCACCTTCTCCGAACAGTGAGTACAGCACAGCAGACGCAAGGAAGATTCCGTTTAGCGCTTTTAAAGCTTTTGATGAAAAGGACTGTGAGATTGATAACTTCCTGGCGGATTTTGAGCGACAATGTAACCTGCACCGAATAGCTAGAGGAGACTGGGTTGCAATATTGTCAGGCAAACTGTCAGGCAAAGCTTCTGATGCTTTCCGGACCGTGCCAGATCAGGATATCCATAGCTACGCCCGGGTTAAAGAAGTGCTCCTGGCTCGTTATGCAGTAACCCCAGAGTCCCACCGACAGAAGTTCAGGGACTCACGCAAAACCACGAAAGACTCTTATGCGGAATGGGCATGCCAATTGTCCCGGTCGGCCTCTAACTGGGCTAACAGCAGCCAGGCCACCACCGCAGAGGACATTTTGCAACTAATGCTCCTGGAGCAATTTTACAATCACATCCAGACGGACGTCAAAGATTGGGTGAGAGATCGCAGGCCCATGACTCTACCAGAGGCCGCGAAGTTGGCGGATGAATATGCAGATACTCGCAAGACGAACCAGGTCACACCACAGGAACAACCTCCACCACAAACGGTGCCCTCACACCCACCAACCGCTAGATACCAACCTCCTAACAGACCGGTGACATCTAGCCCTCGCTATCATCGCCAGGAGGGCAACGAACAACGCTGCTTCCGGTGCAAACAGCTGGGTCACTTCAAGCAGAATTGCCCCATGAATGACAACACCAGGTCAAATTGGTCTCAACCTGGGTACCGCCCACCAGCAGCAGCCCATTGTGTAGACTCGGCTTGGGATCCAAAGGAGCTGGGTCAGGAAGAACCATTGGGCACCCCTTACGAAGCCCTCATGGTACAATCTGTTATTACGGACAACAGGGAACACCATTGTCAGCTGGTCATGGGTGACAGCCCTGAGCCGGAGGGGCCCTGGAGGGAGCTGGGCAGAAAGAGGCACCGCCGGCCACCCTTCAAGAAGAAGAGGTCCTGGAAGCCGTATAACAAGCTGACCTGGGAGGAGAAGAAGCGACTGGAGGAGAGGGAGTCGCAGCGGGCGTCCCAGATGCGTGCCGAGATGTTCGCCAAGGGCCCACCGGTGGCCCCTTACACCACCACCCAGTTCCTGATGATGAAGGACCACGTGGAGAGCCTGCAGGACATGAGCAAGCAGGAGCTGATCCGTGAGTACATAGAGCTGGAGGAGTGCATAAGCCGCAGGGAGGAGGAGAACAACCACCTGAGGTCACAGCAGCATGAACTGGAGATGGAGCTGGAGAAGCTCCAAGAGGAGAACCGGCGGCTGCGGAGGGAGCAGGGGGTGGCTGACCTTATGGGGCTCTGATTCCCCTCCCCCCCCCCCCGGACTCTGAGCACCAGTGCTACAGCATTTCAACAAATATAACTTTTTCTTTTTATGAATCTCCTGGGATTGTCACTTCAGAGCCATAACCTGCCCCCTCCCATAGCGGGACACCTAGATGGCGGCGCACAGACCCATTCGCTGTCTTCACACTGACTTCTGGTGACTTTGCAGATCGCACAAAGACTTGGGGACTGACCGGCGTGTGATCTGACGACCCGGTGACATACCTGAGTCTGAAGCAGTTGCCAAGGGAGGTCAGTCATGCCAAACGGAGTTAACCTCTGACTAATAGCTCTGAACCCGTCAACCCTACTGGACCAGGGAAGGCCCAACCGGGTTTGCCGGAGCAGGGAGCAAAAGGGGGGCCATTGTGATACATTTGCCTATATGTCTCAGTTTACTGCTCCCTGCTAGCCAGGTTATTGATGTGCTAATGTCCCCTCACTATTTCTAAAGGTTAATTGATCTATTGTGTTGTGTGAAGGAGAGCTGGGTTTAAGTGGCTTGTGTTAATTATTCTGATTGCTTCATTGTGGTAATTATCTCTCTATATGCGGGGTCGAGCGGTCTGGTTGATGTATTCAGTACAGCTAGTGCTCAGCGTCATTGATGTCATTGTCTAAAGAAAATGTGTTTCAGCATCGGCCCCGTCGTGTCTACCTACTCATCTGTATGGAAGCCCCAGTGTGAGGGGGGCGGAGATTTGTCATTGTAACAGTTTTGGAAATGACATATAAGCTGTGTGTTATAACATTAAAGTCTGTGTTGTTCAAGCAGTAAGCTGGTCTCATGTGTGGCTTTCTGGGCGATTCCAGGGATATCCCTCCTCGTGGAATATTGGGGTGATTTTCATTATGGGAAGAAGGGAACGTTGACGGGGATATCATACCGATACCGTCACAATTGATGATAGAATTGATTAGTGAAGATTAGTAGTGATGGTATTGGTGATATTATTGATTAGTGAGGATTAGTAAGGATAGTATTGATGATAGAATTGATTAGTGAAGATTAGTAGTGATGGTATTGGTGATATTATTGATTAGTGAGGATTAGTAAGGATAGTATTGATGATAGAATTGATTAGTGAAGATTAGTAGTGATGGTGATCGGTAATATTGGGATTGGTGATGTGATTGGACGCGGTGTTCTGTAGTGCGGATGAGGATGACGGAGCGCTCTCAGGGTGAGCGATGAATATACAGAAGAGGAGGAAGTACAGAGGGGGAGGGGGTGCACGGCTTCTTCTCTAACTAGCAGGAACAGGTTCTACCCGGCTGTGCTGATCCTCCCTCCCCCTCCCTCTTTCTGTGTCAGCATGACAGGCAGGGGAGGGGTTAATTCAGGCGGCTCGGTGTGACTCCCCCTTCATATCTTTAGCCAAAAAAACCTGCAAATTTATTATAAAGTGTCAGCTGTTGGGGCGCCAAGTGATGAGAGAAGCGTTATATGTCATCTCTTGGGGTGAGTATTAGTAGAGGGGAGAAGTGTCAGCTCTTGGGGTCAGTATTAGTAGAGGGTGAAGTGTCAGCTCTTGGGGTCAGTATTAGTAGAGGGGTGAAGTGTCAGCTCTTGGGGTCAGTATTAGTAGAGGGGAGAAGTGTCAGCTCTTGGGGTCAGTATTAGTAGAGGGGTGATGTGTCAGCTCTTGGGGTCAGTATTAGTAGAGGGGAGAAGTGTCAGCTCTTGGGGTGAGTATTAGTAGAGGGGGAGAAGTGTCAGCTCTTGGGGTCAGTATTAGTAGAGGGGTGAAGTGTCAGCTCTTGGGTCAGTATTAGTAGAGGGGTGAAGTGTCAGCTCTTGGGGTGAGTATTAGTAGAGGGGTGAAGTGTCAGCTCTTGGGGTCAGTATTAGTAGAGGGGAGAAGTGTCAGCTCTTGGGGTGAGTATTAGTAGAGGGGTGAAGTGTCAGCTCTTGGGGTCAGTATTAGTAGAGGGGAGAAGTGTCAGCTCTTGGGGTGAGTATTAGTAGAGGGAGAAGTGTCAGCTCTTGGGGTCAGTATTAGTAGAGGGGAGAAGTGTCAGCTCTTGGGGTCAGTATTAGTAGAGGGGTGAAGTGTCAGCTCTTGGGGTCAGTATTAGTAGAGGGTGAAGTGTCAGCTCTTGGGGTGAGTATTAGTAGAGGGGTGAAGTGTCAGCTCTTGGGGTGAGTATTAGTAGAGGGTGAAGTGTCAGCTCTTGGGGTCAGTATTAGTAGAGGGGAGAAGTGTCAGCTCTTTGGGTCAGTATTAGTAGAGGGGAGAAGTGTCAGCTCTTGGGGTCAGTATTAGTAGAGGGTGAAGTGTCAGCTCTCGGGGTCAGTATTAGTAGAGGGGTGAAGTGTCAGCTCTTGGGGTCAGTATTAGTAGAGGGGAGAAGTGTCAGCTCTTGGGGTCAGTATTAGTAGAGGGGAGAAGTGTCAGCTCTTGGGGTGAGTATTAGTAGAGGGGCGAAGTGTCAGCTCTTGGGGTGAGTATTAGTAGAGGGGTGAAGTGTCAGCTCTTGGGGTCAGTATTAGTAGAGGGTGAAGTGTCAGCTCTTGGGGTCAGTATTAGTAGAGGGGTGAAGTGTCAGCTCTTGGGGTGAGTATTAGTAGAGGGGTGAAGTGTCAGCTCTTGGGGTGAGTATTAGTAGAGGGAGAAGTGTCAGCTCTTGGGGTGAGTATTAGTAGAGGGGAGAAGTGTCAGCTCTTGGGGTCAGTATTAGTAGAGGGTGAAGTGTCAGCTCTTGGGGTCAGTATTAGTAGAGGGGTGAAGTGTCAGCTCTTGGGGTCAGTATTAGTAGAGGGGTGAAGTGTCAGCTCTTGGGGTCAGTATTAGTAGAGGGGTGAAGTGTCAGCTCTTGGGGTCAGTATTAGTAGAGGGGAGAAGTGTCAGCTCTTGGGGTCAGTATTAGTAGAGGGGTGAAGTGTCAGCTCTTGGGGTCAGTATTAGTAGAGGGGAGAAGTGTCAGCTCTTGGGGTCAGTATTAGTAGAGGGGAGAAGTGTCAGCTCTTGGGGTCAGTATTAGTAGAGGGGAGAAGTGTCAGCTCTTGGGGTCAGTATTAGTAGAGGGGAGAAGTGTCAGCTCTTGGGGTCAGTATTAGTAGAGGGGTGAAGTGTCAGCTCTTGGGGTCAGTATTAGTAGAGGGGAGAAGTGTCAGCTCTTGGGGTCAGTATTAGTAGAGGGGAGAAGTGTCAGCTCTTGGGGTCAGTATTAGTAGAGGGGAGAAGTGTCAGCTCTTGGGGTCAGTATTAGTAGAGGGGTGAAGTGTCAGCTCTTGGGGTCAGTATTAGTAGAGGGGTGAAGTGTCAGCTCTTGGGGTCAGTATTAGTAGAGGGGTGAAGTGTCAGCTCTTGGGGTCAGTATTAGTAGAGGGGAGAAGTGTCAGCCTCTTGGGGTCAGTATTAGGGGGGGGGAGTGTCAGCTCTTGGGGTCAGTATTAGTAGAGGGGAGAAGTGTCAGCTCTTGGGGTCAGTATTAGTAGAGGGGTGGAGTGTCAGCTCTTGGGGTCAGTATTAGTAGAGGGGTGAAGTGTCAGCTCTTGGGGTCAGTATTAGTAGAGGGGTGAAGTGTCAGCTCTTGGGGTCAGTATTAGTAGAGGGAGAAGTGTCAGCTCTTGGGGTCAGTATTAGTAGAGGGAGAAGTGTCAGCTCTTGGGGTCAGTATTAGTAGCGGGGTGAAGTGTCAGCTCTTGGGGTCAGTATTAGTAGAGGGTTGAAGTGTCAGCTCTTGGGGTCAGTATTAGTAGAGGGGTTGAAGTGTCAGCTCTTGGGGTAGTATAGTGAGGGAGAGAAGTGAGAGAGAGAGAAGTGTCAGCTCTTGGGGTGCAGTATTAGTAGAGGGGAGAAGTGTCAGCTCTTGGGGTGAGTATTAGTAGAGGGGTGAAGTGTCAGCTCTTGGGGTCAGTATTAGTAGAGGGGAGAAGTGTCAGCTCTTGGGGTCAGTATTAGTAGAGGGGAGAAGTGTCAGCTCTTGGGGTCAGTATTAGTAGAGGGTGAAGTGTCAGCTCTTGGGGTCAGTATTAGTAGAGGGGAGAAGTGTCAGCTCTTGGGGTCAGTATTAGTAGAGGGGGTGAAGTGTCAGCTCTTGGGGTCAGTATTAGTAGAGGGGAGAAGTGTCAGCTCTTGGGGTCAGTATTAGTAGAGGGGTGAAGTGTCAGCTCTTGGGGTCAGTATTAGTAGAGGGGAGAAGTGTCAGCTCTTGGGGTCAGTATTAGTAGAGGGGAGAAGTGTCAGCTCTTGGGGTCAGTATTAGTAGAGGGGAGAAGTGTCAGCTCTTGGGGTCAGTATTAGTAGAGGGGAGAAGTGTCAGCTCTTGGGGTCAGTATTAGTAGAGGGTTGAAGTGTCAGCTCTTGGGGTCAGTATTAGTAGAGGGGTGAAGTGTCAGCTCTTGGGGTCAGTATTAGTAGAGGG